>NC_086283.1:100667912-100967912 GCF_021018805.1 Prinia subflava | reverse complement strand
ACCAAGTAAAATGTTGCAAGACATTAATCATGTTTAGAAGGATGAAAAGGAAGGTTGTTTGTCTTGTAATGGCTGGGGATTAAAGCAGTTATCCTTCTGCAACTAGAGGAAATATGTCACATGTATTTAAGGCTGTATTTTGACCTTTAATCATTACTTCATTTTGGGAATGTGTGACTCGGGAAGAATAGTTGCCAAGGTAAATATAGGCTGAGCAAGTATAGCCTCTTTAAAAATCTTTAAAATTTCAGAAAGTATTTGCTGGAAGCAGAGACTAGTTATTTTCACTTGGCTACTTTAGCAGTACTAGTTTTTAAATCAGTATCCATGAATGCCATTATAGGTATAAAGCTGGAGAAACATTTCCTTACCATTTGTTTCTTTCATATTTTTCTCTTCAGTTTGAGAGATGCTTTGCTCCCATGAAAGTGAAAATACTACTACTAAATTAACCTACTACTATAGTAGAAACCTTCTAACTGTTTTCTACATTAACTTTCCAAAGATAAAAACAGATATAACTTTTCTAGCAGCAGTAGGACTACTTAAGTTTACGTTCCTACATCGTTTTGCTGGGAAGTCTTTAAACATCCTGCCACTTATTTTTACCTCGTAAGAATGACAGATAATTTTGAAGGTCCTATAAATGTGGCTATTAGGGACAAAGAGTGGGCTGATGGTCTGTATAAACACTTATCTGCCAGGCAGGGGGTGCAGCACAGCTTCTGGCCCTGACAAACAGGAAAGGTCAGGACGGAGTTTCCTATAATTTCTCTCAGCAGGAGACACAGTAGAATCTGTACAGCCATTTTTGGAGGCTGAAAGAGCCATCAGCAACCTACTTGTTTAGATTTGTTCCCTGCTCTCTCTTTTGATGGTGCTGGTCCCAGATACTGTGGCAGTATTTCTTTGTCCAGCTCTTTTGGGAAATCAACGCTTTGGCAAAATTGCACTATAATAGCTCAAAATGCTTGCATGGCATTAACTGGTGTTCAGCTTTACCACTTCCTTGGTGTTTTTCTAGTACTGATACAAGCTGGTTACAGCCATATAGATATTATAAAATACCAGAAAATGAGATTCAGTATTTCCTTCCTAATATGCACAGAAAAGTAACAATCTGAGTTGGGGTGTGGAGGGTTGAGCTTTTCAAAGTTTTAGAAGCAGCACAGGCGGGACTGACATAGACCACCCGTGTCTTTAAGGGCAGTTTTCCATTCTTAAATTTACATATGTAATGGAAGCTTGGTGCATAAAGCTTGACGGTTTTATGTCAAGCTTATTTTGCTTTGGACTGCTGTTAGAACTCAAATTTCCTTCTATTTGAAAATTTACTCAAAGACTTCAGAATTACTTTTGAGAGAATCTCCTGGGGAAGCTTCCTAAAAATGCTAAGCTAGCTTCCTTCCAACAATGACTGATTAGAAAAGGACTTGTGTGCTCACACAAACCCATCATATAGAAAAAAAAGAATATTGTGGCTAATTGCTACATTATGCATTCAAAATTTCAGTGCAACTTTTTGACTTTCAGGCACTGTCAGGCAGACTTACTGGGACAATGAAAGGGAAAAATAGAATGACACTTTCCATAAAGGAGCAGCCAGCAATAGTATCAGCAAGCTACCTTCCACAGTACAGCTTGTTAACACCACAATATCACACAGGTATTTTCCTCTTCTGCTTTTAATTGTTTCAGATTAGTTCTTGAATGCTATTCAGCCTCTGTCTTCCTATCACTGCGGTCACCTATATTTGGCTTTGCTGTCAAAATGTCTCCTGTGAAGGCATGAACAGATTCCAGTACTCAAACAGAAGGCTGAAGAGTAGTGGGTAAAGTCAGTGCTTGGCATGCTACCTTCTGTGATGGCTAAATGCATCCTAGACTGGCTCCCAAGCTATTTGTTTCCTATTGAAGCATAAAAAACAAGCAAGCACTGCAAACCCACAGGCTTCCTTTAATCCTTTTTTCTTTTGGGGCAGCTTCTCTCAGTAGAAGGGCAGAAAATCCTACAGTGCTTACATGAATCTGTGAAGATTAGTTTTTCCTCCTCTCTTGTTTGGTTCTTCCCCTGTCTCTCACACTGCTTATGAGATCTCCAGGGTTCACATCACATCTTCTTGACTGTATACATAGAATCCTTGTCTAATAAAAAAGGTGCCATATTATGCAGTCACTTTTCAGATAGGATTTACTTTAATTATTAGCGTAAACTGGATTTTTTTTTGGTGAAAAGTGAAAAGATCATACTTGGAAATTAACTATCATGCTAAGTAAACTAATAACTATATAGATTTCATAAGCATGGAGCCTAGAGACTTAATCAAAAGGACTAGCACAAGAGAAATTGCTTTTCGTGTTTGGATTAAGTCTATTTGAACCCAGACAAGAAAAGTGCAGTATATAATGAGGGAAGAATCAAATAGCATACTATTGATTTTGCATCATATATTGTATTAAAAAAATACAAAATGTGAAATAAAAAGTAGAGCTGCAATAATCTTGAGATCTCCAAGGAATTTAGGGGGAAAAAACCCCAAAACAAAACAAACTAACCAACCAAACAAAATGCCCCAAACCCCAAACTAACCCAAAACCCTGAAACAAACCCAAAAATCCCCAACCACAAAACAAAACAAAAGACTGAAAGTAATTATAAAGAAGGAACTGTTGGATGAAAACTTGTAAAAGAAAACACTCTAGTATTAAAAACATAATGCCTTATATTTATAAGAAAGTACGTATTAGAATTAATATATAATTTTACAATGGTTTTATTCTAGAATCCTATTCCTTCAACTATTGAAAGTGCATAAACAAGTAAATAATTTTTTTCTGAAGGCAGCCTCCTGGCTCTTTGGGTTTGTAGACAGAGAATCACATATGAGTATTCTAAAAGTTGAAGAGAGTCTAATTGGCTATGAATATACATGACAGAATTATCTCTGCTTCTGATACATTTAACATTCCCTACTGAAAAAGCAGGTTGGAAGAACACTAAATTTTTGAAGTTATGCTTAGAATTCCAGAAATGCCAGAATCAAACTTTGGTTTTAAACTTAGAGCTGCCTCAGTAGTTCACCTATTATGCCAAAATCTTTACATATAAAAGGGACATCCAACACCCCATCATTTACAATCACCATAACTTTGCTGTCTGCATCAAAAGCAGCATGCAATGCCTGCATCCTACTACTAGGGGTAATACAGAAAAATGACACCATGTATCAAGAGAGAAGGTTAACAAGCTTCAATGGGCAAAAAACCTTGCAACAACAAATTCTGGTATTTTATTTTCTTCTTTTACTACCCTTAAACTTAACACCTACTAAAAACTGTCGAAATGCTCACCTGCTGCTGATACTACTTCTTCCTGTCTGCTTTTTGGCCTTGTTTTAGGACATATTCTCTCCCTCCTCCTACAGGCCTCTTCATTCTGATTTGCAGAAACAAGTACCTTTGTGTCACTTTTTCTCCCTTTTTTTCCCCTTCCCAGGATTTTGCTCACAAATACACATTACGTAACAGTGAGTCAGGGGAATTGCAGCCTCATGGCTCTGCTGGTCTCTGTCCATGGAAAAATGAGAGATTTTACGGCCTTGGGATGAGTGGTTAAGGAATGAGGAGCACAGGTAGTGTTTGTACTCTCTCCTGCCACTTGCAGGGAATGATGACAGAAAAAACAGGAAGATCACAGACCAACAGCTGGCTCTGAGCTTGGTGCCACTGGCAAAATTGTGAGTTCTTTGATCATGGTTGGTTTACATGACACGAGGCCTGCTGGCAACAGGTGGGGTACACCTGTCTTAAAGGAGAAAAAGGAAATTGCACAGGAGCCAACAGGACTCATTGAGAAAGTCTAGGAGACAGGGATAAAACCAGGCCTGCTAGAGATAAGATTGAGGGCAGCATGACATTGTTTGAGGGGTGGTGTATTAGTGAGATTGCTTATGTGGCCATCTCAATAGATGTAGGGGATTGAGACCATGAAACAGCAAAGATGTGAGGGCTCCTGAGGCATTAGAAACCACACATGTGCCTGAGAATTGTGACATAAGCTTTTCAGAGCTTGTCTCTGAAAAGGTGGCAGATCAATACCCCAAATGAACTGCTTCTACACCAATGCACACAGCATGGACAAGGAATGGAGGACCTGGAAGCCAGTGTGCAGCTGGAATACTGTGACATAGTCAATACCACAGAATCATGGTGGGATGATCCAGCCAACTGGAATGCTGCATTGGAAGGCTATGAACTCTTCAGAAGGGATAAGCAAGGGAGAGGGTGGGGTAGCCCTGTGTTCTAGGGAGTATTTGGATTAGATAGAGCTTAATAATTGTGATGATGGGGTTGAAGCCTTCCATCTTGTTCTTGTGAGGGATTTCAATTTGTCAGATGTCTGCTGGAGTACAACAGCCCAGGAGGTTTCTGGAGTGTGTGGCAGGTAACATCTTGACACAGCTGGTGAGTCAGCAATCTAAGAAAGGCATTTGCTTCAACTATTGTTTGTGAACAGAGAAGGACTGGTGGGTGTGGTGATGGTTGCCTGTCTTGGGCACAGCAATCACAAAATGACAGTTTTCAATTCTCAGAAAGAAAAGAATGGAGGCAAGCAAAACTGGAATTCAGTTGAGCAGACTTGGAATTCAGGAGGGCAGACTTAGGCCTTTTTAGTACACTCATTGACAGAAACCTTTGGGAGGCAATACTGAAAGGGAAAGATGTCCAGGAAGGCTGGACATTCTTCAAGAAGTAAATCTTAAAGGCACATGAGGACGCTGTCCCCATGTGCCAAAAGACAAGTTGCCAGGAAATAAGACCAGCCTGGCTGAACAAGGAGCTTTTGCTAGAACTCAAGAAAAAAAGAGGAGAGTTTAACCTTTTTAAAGAAGGGGCGTACAACTCAGGTGGATGACAAACATGTCATGAAATTATACAGGGAGAAAATAAGAAGGGCCAAAGCCCAACTAGAACTTGATCTGACTGCTGTCATAAAAGACAAAGAAAACAAAGGAAGGCTAAGGAGAATCTCCATCCCTTACTGCATGCTGGGAGAAAAATAGTGACAAAGGATAAGAAAAGCTGAGGAACTTGATGGTGTCTTTGACTCAGTCTTTAATGGCAGGACAGGCTGTTCTGAGGGCACCCATCCACTGGAAAACAGGGATGGAGAGCAGAATGAAGCTCACACAATCCAAGGGGAAATAGTCACTGACTTGCTACATCACTTAGACACACAGATCTATGAGGCCAGATGAGACGCAACCAGATGTACTAAGGGAACTGGTGGAAATGCTTGCTGAGCCATTTTCCATGATTTATTGGCAGTTCTGGCTACCCAGGAGGGTCCTAGCTGACTGGATTTTGACAAACCTGACTCTCATCTATAGGAAGAGATGGAAAGGACCTAGGGAATTATAGGCCTGTCAGCCTGACCTTAGTGCCATGGAAGGTCATGGAATAGATCATCCTGAGTCTCATCACATGGCAACTGTAGAGCAACAAGGAGACCAGAGCCATGGTCTGTGAAAGTCAGGTGCTGCTTGACCAGCCCAATCTCCTTGTATGACAGAGTGACATGCTTACTGTATGAGAGAAAGGCTGTGGATGTTGTCTACCTGGACTTAGTAAAGCTTTTGACACCATTTCCAACAGCATTCCCTCAGAGAAATTGGCTTGGATTGGTGCACTGTACACTGTGAAAGCAAAACAGTCTTACGGCCAGGCCCAGGAAGTCATGGATGGAGTTACATCCCAGCTGGTGTCCAGGCACCAGTGATCCCCCTCAGAGCTCAGAACTGGGGCTAGTTCTGCTTAGTACTGTTATTGATGATCTGACAGGGGATTGAGTGCACTCTCCGGCACTGTATGGATGGCACCAATCTGGGTGTGAGTGTTTTATCTGCTGGAGGGCAGGGAGGCTCTGCAGAGGGCTCTGCACAGGCTGGATCATGGCCCAAGGCCAGCGGGGTGAGGTTCAACAAGGCCCAGGGCTGGCTCCTGCCCTTGGCTCACAACAGCCCCAGGCAGCTCCACAGGCTGGGCCAGAGGGGCTGCAAAGCTGCCACAGGAAAAGGCCCTGGGGGCTGTGACAGTGACTGAACAGGAGCCAGCAGTGCCCAGGTGGCCAAGAAGGCCAAGGGCACCCTGGCCTGTGCCAGCAATGGTGTGGCCAGCAGGACACAGGGATTGTCCCCTGGACTCAGCACTGGTGGGGCTGCAGCTCAAGTCTAATTCTGGGTCCCTCACTCCAAGGACATGAAATTTGCTGGAGCATGTCCAGAGAAGGGCAATGGAGCTGGGGAAGGGTCTGGAGCACGAGTCCTGTGATAAGGGTTGAGGGAGCTGGGGTTGTTTAGACTGGAGGAAAGGAGGATGCTCAGGGGAGATCTTATTGCTCTCTATAACTGCCTGGAAGGGTGTTGTAGCAAGGTGGGGTTTGGCCTCTTCCCCCAGGTAACAAGTGACAGGAGAAACAGAAATGGCCTCAAGGGTGCGAACGGAGGTTTTGTTTGGATATTAGGAAAAGTTTCTTCACAGAAAGAGTGACCAAGTACTGGAATAGGTTGCCCAGGGAAGTGGTGGAGTTACCAGCTCTAGAGGGATTTAGAAGGTGTGTAAATGTGGAATTTGGGGAAAAGTTTAATGGTGATCTTGAGAGTGAAATTTAATGGTTGGACTTCATGCTCTTGGAGGTCTTTTCCAAACCAGATGATTCTATGATTCTGTTGTTTCTATGTTGTTGCTCTACCAGAATGAAAGGCTTAAGAGCACAACACTGTGAACTGTGGGTAGCCTGAAAGCTAAATGGTTTTTGCCTCCACAAGGGGCAGTGGATCCCTTCTGTGGCAACTAATCTTCCTGTGATCTTCATGGGCAGCCAGGACCCTAGCTTGGGCTTTTGGTACTGTATATTCATTTTTGTAACAAATACGTTTTTGGATATTGAACTGAAAATACCTACCTTTCCACCACAACTCCCTTTGCATTGCCTGGACAAAACCTGCACTAATTTTAACCAAATTTCTTCCATTCTGTCCATAGTGAGACTATGAACTTTTTGGACTGCATGCTGAAATTGCTTCTTGTGTTTCTGCAGCCACCAACCACAACTTACAGACTGTACTCTCTGAATGGACAAAGAGATAATGTCAGTGTCATGAAATTCCTGGGTTTAAATTGTGCCTTATGAACTTGTCTAATAATTACATAGGTATCAGAGAAGTAAAAATATTCTTACCAAGATGCAGAACACGAGGATCCAAAATTTTTGATCGGTTTGTTCAGCGAGTGATCCTGGAAAAATCTTCACACTTCTTCACGTTTCTGTTCTCCTGTCTTCAAAAATCTGTCTTTGTACTCCTTTGGATGATAACATTGTATTTGAATAGACACTGAATTTGGCAGTAAGCAACTTGCACAATCTAGATCTTACTGTTCCCCCTACACCTTGCCAAAAATAAAAGATAAAACATGCTACGGTTACTTGAAATAACTTCTAATTTGTGATACATCCACTTAATCACGGTCATTTAAAAATGCATTCATCTAAAACTTTAAATGAAATTCAGTAGAAGAGATGTCTAAATTCAGAAAATATACTCTTGACTTTTCTTAAGAGTGATGTGAAGAGTGCACTTTTATCACATATATTGTATTTAGATTCTTGTGAAATGCGGTCCAAATACTGAAGTGCAATAGGATTTCTGTGATTCATAAAGATTATGAAAATACATTAGTCATCATGACAGTGACAGTTATTTAGTGCTTAAAAGCACCAATATACAATAAGGCCTGAAACAAGATTTGGCTATCAGGGAGAATGCTGGGACAGCTTACAGAATGGGAGAACTGCAGATTCAGGGTCTGCAGGAAGGACAGGCTGGGAAGGTGAGAAGGGGACATCATCTTTTATGTGAGAGAGCAGTCAGGATGCATGGGTCTCTGTCCTAGTGTCCTGGTTTGGAAAGACAGATGTCACCATGAGATTTTACTAGTTTGCTGAGCATTCATATTAAAGTAGAAGGTTTGCACCTTCTCACACTCCTTTCATGTGAACACCAGTTGTGTTCTATAAACATTGCCATTGTTTTCACGTTCCTTGCTGGAATAGAAAAGACTGTGTGATAGTCCCCTTGACCAATGTGGTTGAGAGGTGGGAATGCCACTCTCCAATCCATGGGCACCTTGCTGAAGGTATATAATAGTAAGTAATAAACAAAGCAGGGGATTCACCCTGCTGCTCTGATCTCCCCAAACTCTGGGATCCGTGTGTCTTTTTCTAGCGAGGCTCACAGCGACAGACAGGTATCTGCCAGGGAAAGCTGGAGCCTCCCTTGGAATGGAAAAGGAAACCCCCTCCCTCTGAATTATTATAATTTTGAAATTAAAGGCCTTTCAGGCAAAGATAGGGGAATTGGAGTAACAGTTCTTTACTAGGAATATTAAAAATAAAAAAGGTAGTCATACAGAAAAGTAAGCAAACAAACAAAAAAACCCACTGACAGAGTTAGAATACAACTTGACACCCTGTTGGTCAGGGTGTTGGGAGCAGTCCAATTAAGTCCTCCTGGAGTGCCAGGTATGTTTCTGTTTGAGCAGAGATGATCCTGTAGAAGAGTGTAGTTTTCCTCTGAAGGTCCAGTGGTGGTGAGATTGGTCCAGTCTTCCTCTGAGAATCCAGAGGAAACAAGCTGTCCTTGTGTTCCAAATTCTCAGGTTTTATCCAGGTAGGAATGCTGGGCTCCTCTCACTGCATGGAGCATCTCCCAATGGATGATGCAATTGTATCAGCCCTGCAGTGAGCCTCGATGGCCCATGGACAGCAGATATCCCCTGGAGAATGGGTTGTGAAAGAGATAAAGAACACTGCCCCAACTGGTTTTAACAGCTGGGCCATTAACAGAAGACACTTGTCCCCTCTCCCTGGAGTTATGAGAAATGGGTCACAGAAGAGATAAAGAAAACACCTCCCCGGCTGTTTTCAACAGATGGGAATAGAATACATACTTTTGATTACAACTTGCATTGCAACCCAAGACACCTGGGATGGCTCTCTGCCTTAGGATGGGTGATGAGGTGGCTGGATCCTGGTGGCTAAGGATTAGTAGGCAAATCCTAATGTGAAAGGAGAGGTGTTTATGAAGGGTTAGGAAAGTTGACTCTGATGAGGGATATGGGGAGAAAAAGAAAGCTTGATTCATTGTTAGGAAAAAGAGAAGGGAAAATGTGGGCTCATTGCTGAATGGCCAGGGATCTAGAAGTAAGGGACATGGGAAAGGCCAAATAGTCAACACCTTCTTCACCTCAGTCTTAAGAGATAAAGCTATTCCTGTTCACCAAGACCACAGAGAAAGGCTGGGGAAAGGAACAGTTATCACTGATAGAGAAGGAGCAGATTAGAGAACATTTAAATAGACTGGATACTCATACACCCACAGTACCAAACAAGTTGTACATGAGTGCTGAGAGAATTGGCCCTTGTCCTTGTGAGGCCACACTTAAGTATCTTTGAAAGGCCACTGCAGTTGGAAGAGGTTCCTGGAGACTGGAAAGAACCAAATGCCATCCCCATCTTCAAGAAGAGCACAAAGGAGGATTTGGAAAACCACAGACTTATCATCCTCACCTCAATCCCAGGCTCAAAGGGTCACAGTGACTCAACAAAAACAAACACATGGTGACAGCACAAAACCAGCTGGTGTGCAGTGGTCACTACTGGTCTGCTACAGGGATTTAGTCTGAGTCTGCTATTGTTTAGCAATTTCATTAAGGGCCTAGTAGTGGTGGGACAAGAGTGCAACCTTAGAAAATTTGAAGATGATGCAAAACTGAGAGGAGCATTGCTATTCAGGCAGATGTGGACGGGCTGGAAAAATGGGTCAAAAGAAACACCAGGGGAAAATGCCAAGTCCTGCATCTGGAGGGAAGTAACCCTCCATGCCACTACAGGCTGAGGACTGACCAGCTGGAAAGCAGCTTTGACCAAAAAAAATCTGGAGGGCCTGGAGGATGAGTAGATCATGAGCCACCAACCTGCATTTACAGCACAGACCAACAGTTTCCTTGTCTGCATCAGGAAGAGTGTTGCCAGCAGCCAGGGAGATTTCATCCTTACTGCTCAGCCCTGATGAGAGACACCTGAATCTCAGGGTTGCTGTTCCCTGGGACTCTCCTCGGGGTTGCTGTTCCCCAAGGCAATAAGGTTTTTCGTCTTCTCTTTGCCATAAGTGTTTCACACCGGAGCCAGAAACGACAAGCTGAGTCCCCAGTCCGTTTTTCCAAGGTTGTTTATTCTTAATTATCTCTCAGTTCTTTCTCAGCTCTGCAAGGCATCTCCAGCAGAGCAGGACACGTGGTGGACTCGGCGGATCAGAGAGCCCCACACCTTATGTACGGTACCCCTGACCCAACCACCATCCAAAATGCATTTTTTATTTACAAAACTTTACCAATGCCTACTACCTATGCTAACATGTCATTTCTACTCTAAACCAATCTCTAAAATCCAACTCAGCAAAAGATGGGGGATGAGAGCAAGAACAAGGAGCACAGGGGCCACTCCCCAATTCCTCCATCTTGCCTCTTCAGCCCCATATACTAAAAATTCTAGAATCTACATTCACATTCTATGATAAACTAAATAGTACTTATTTTGAATTCTCTCAGCTTGTGATTCTTCATACAATGTGGGCATTCACTCCCATGGCCAGGGATCAGGGGCAGTGTCCTCCTGGGCTCTGTGTGAGGCTGGCTGAGCCCCTTGGACAGATCCCAGACCCCCTGTCTGCTCTCCAAACCCTCCAGGGTGGTCAGGGGGATGTTCTAGACTCCAACACCTGAAGTGCTGTGCACAGTCCAGAGTTCTCCAGCACAACTGAGACATGAACATATTGGAGTGAGTCCAGCAAAGGGTCATAATGATGGAGATGATTGAAGCACCTCTCACTGAAGGAAAGGCTGAGAGAGCTGTGTGGAGAAATCTCAGGGAGATCTTATCACTGTATGTAAGTATCTGATAAGCAGAATAAAGACAGAGCCAGTCTCCTCTCAGTGGTCCCCCGTGACAGCAGAAACAGCAAAAATCAAAATATAAAAAATTCCTTTCAAAAATAAGAAGAAAGGTTTTTTATTGTAAGAGTGACTGATTGAAGGCTGAATGAGGGTGGTTGTGAACAGGCTGCTCAGAGAAGTTGTGAAGTCTCCATCCCTAGAAATACTCAATCTTTTTGGGTCGTTTCACATTATTTTTAGATGTTACCAAAACCAAAAAAGAAAAAAAAATAAAAAAAAATTAAAGCCCAAAATAGCAACAGATTTTAAGCTTTAGTATGTAACAGGTTTTGAATTTGACAGATTTGATTGTACAAATTAGGAAAGAAACGAAAATATACGTAAGAGTCTTGAATAAATGTTTTCTCCGGGTTCATTGTAATGGGTAAAAAACTGTAGTGCAAAACTGTACATATTTATACCAAAAGAAGGCTGTAATGCTCTTGACTGTATACCACAACTCCCACTGCAAACCTGTTTTTCATAATATTGTATGTGTTTGGCTCACTGACTCAACATACAAAGCCTTATATCACAAACAAAGGCTGTTGTTTACAGATGCCAAGCCTACTAGAAGACCTTAGATCTGTCTACTCTAGCCCAGCCAGTGTCACCATTTGACTTCAACAAAGAAGCCAAATCTATGTAAATAAGTGGATGATTTGGGTTATAATTTTATGCTGAATTTAAATTCAGATCTACTAGGCGTAGTTCTTCTGGGTGGATATTTGTATTAAGAAGGACTCTACTAGATTTTTAAATTTCAAATGCAATGTCACCCACTCATGGAGTAGGCAGTAGAGTTCTCATAAACAGTACTGTCTGTGTTCATTTACTACTTCAGGTGTTTGAAAGTTGTTTTTCTGGAAAGGACAATGCTAACTTGGTCTTTACAGCAGTTATGGAGTCCAGCCACAACGTGATGAAGGCAAGGACTTGCACTAACTCTGCTGGACACTATTGTGCAGAAGGTGACAATTAATTACTTTATCCCCTTTGTCACTGTCTGGAGTAGATTGATTTAATCAGAACAGATCAAGAGGATAATTCCATCAGCCTATCCAACAATTTTTCTGCCATTGTCTTTGAACATAAAGAGGAAAATTTAAAGCCTCATCTATGGCCAGCCAAAACACTTCTCTGGTGTCCTATAAACACCACTGCTTAGACTCAGGAATGTCTGACATTGCCTGCAAAAGTCATCAATTTGGCACCATTCCCTGACATTAAAAATTTGGGGCAAAATTACATCTGCAGCAATTGTTTAAATGACTATCCCAACTCTGGTTAAACAACTAAAAACACTGAATTCTATAATCAAAGGAATTTTTTTCAGGATTAGGGCTGAAAATTTTTGTAATTTTCTGAAAAAGAAATACATATTCTCAGTGGGTTCTATAATCTCAGATTTTACATGGCATTCACACAATTCTGTATTTATTTCAGATACAAGGTGGCATAATATATGCCTACTAAATGTATTTTACATTTGCAATATCAGATACTGAAGAAAAACAGATGTCTTATGCTGGGTTATATTTGCTCATTATACAGGTAAAGGTGCTCTCGGAATATATCTCAATATAATTTTAAAAATAATTACTGACACTTCCATGTATGATACTTGTTTTTTAAAAACACAGTGCAGTCAAACTCTAAGCAACTTTAAATGACATGAGCACAGAGTCATTAGGTTGGAAAAGACTTCTGAGATCATCAAGTCCAACCTTTGACCCAACACTACCTTGTCAACTCAATCATAGCACTTAGTCCACATCTAATAATTTCTTGAAATCCTCCAGGAATGGTGACTTCACCAACTCCCTCATTTGAGCAGCCCACTCAAATGCTTAACAACCCTTCCAGTGAAGAAAGGCATCCTGATATCTGACCTGAACCTCCCCTGGCACAGACTGAGGCCATTTCCTATTGTGCAATCACTTGTTGCCTGGGAGAAGAGGCCAAACCCTGCCTATCTTTTAGTGCAGTTGGAGAGAGTGACCAGGTCTTCCTTGAGCCTCCTTTTCTGCAGCCTAAACAACCCTTAGCTGCTCATCACAGGACTTGTGGTCCAGATCCTTCCTCAGCTCCATTGCCCTTCTCTGGACATGCTCTGGCACCTCAGTGTCTTTCTTGGAGTGAGGGGCCCAAAACTGCACATAGGATTTGAGGTGCAGCCCCACCAGTGCTGAGCACAGGGGGACAATCCCTGTGTCCTGCTGGCCACACCATTGCTGGCACAGGCCAGGGTGCCCTTGGCCTTCTTGGCCACCTGGGCACTGCTGGCTCCTGTTCAGTCACTGTCACAGCCCCCAGGGCCTTTTCCTGGGGGCAGCTTTGCAGCCCCTCTGCCCCAGCCTATGGAGCTGCCTGGGGCTGTTGTGAGCCAAGGGCAGGAAACCTTGGCCCATGATCAAGCCTGTGCAGACCCCTCCGAAAAATTTCCCACTCTGCAGCAGATCAACACTCCCACCCAACTTTGTGTTGTCCACAAACTTAGCAAGGGCACACCTGACACCCTCGTACAGGTCATTGATGAAGATACTGTACAGAACTGGCTCCAGCTCTGAGCTCTGGGGAACATCTCTGGTGACAGGCTACCAGCTGGTCATAACTCCATCCTCCACCACTCCCTGGGCTGGCCACACAGTCAGATTTTAACCCAGTGAACAGTGTCCAAGACATGGGCTGCCAGCTTTTACAGCAAAATGCCATGGGTGACAACATTGAGGGCTCTCCTGAAGTAGACAATATTCACAGGTCTTCTGTCAACCATTAGGGAGGTCACCTAGTCATAAAGGGAGATCGGGTTGACCAAGTAGGACCCACCTTTCCTAAACCCCTGCTGGCTGGGCCTGATCCTGTGGTTCTCCTGTATGTGCTGAGTAATCACAATGAAGATAATCTGTTCCATAACCCTCCCCAGCACTGAGGCCAGACTGACCAGCCTGTAGTTCCCCAGATCCTCCTTCTGACCATTTTTGTGGATGAGCATCACATTGGCCAGCCTCAAGGTCTTAGACCTTCCCAGTTAACCAGGACTAATGGGGGAGATTTTCTTGGTGAGCTTTTCTGACAGCTCTCCCAGTACTTGAATGAATCCCATGCAATCCCATAGAGTTCTAAGTATCTAAATGGCTCAGTACTTCATTGTGTATTGCAGAAGATCTATTCTGCTCCCTGCACCCCAGCTCAGGGTGCTGGTTGCTCTGAGGATAAGAGTCTTGCTGTTAAAGACAGGCAAAGAAAGACATTAAGGACCTCAGCCTTTCCCTCACCATTGGTGACAACGTTCTCCTCCATGCCCAATAAAGGATGGAGATTTTCCTTGGCCCTCCTTGTGTTGAGGTATTTATAAAACCACTCTATTATCTTTCACAGCAGTGACCAGATTGAGTTCTAGTTCAGCTTTTGGCTTTCTAATTTTCTCTCTACATGTGCTAATGACATCCTTGTACTCTTCCTGAGTTACCTACTTCTTCTTCAAAGGTCATAAACCCTCCCTTTTAATCTCTAAGTACTGGTCCTTATCCATCCATCCATTATCCATGGATGTGGTACTACAGCATTCTAGTTCACACACTGTCAAGGCAAATCTATTACACTCAGTTTTTGTGCTTTGATTCCCTTCATGATCCCATCTTGGTACATACAAACTTCATACTGCTTTTCAAACACTTTCCAATGTAACCCATGGAAGGTGCATTCACATAACATGTTTTCACGTGCATTCCATTCACATAACATGTTTCATTTGCTAATGCAGATGCAAGAGCCTCACCTCAGTGATCAGGCTGCAGCCACTTAACTCCACCAGTACACAGCAAGCACAGAGGTAGGAGCAGAAAGCTCTCAGTAGGTACAGGTCATGCCATACCCTGCAGTGTTTTCCATGCACATAAAAGGCTAGGTGTCACCTATATGCTCTTTAGGATCAACCTTTATGATCAGTTCTTGCAATCTTGACCCTTTCTCATTCCTGCAAATGATGTTGTTGCCCATGACTTGTGTCTCAAAATTATCAACAAGGGGCCACACAGGAGCCTACAGGAATCCAGGAAAGAGCACTTCTTGTAAAACTGAGTGGACAGAGAGCTCACCACAGTACGAGGAACACACAAAATTGATGGTCTACCAGTGATGTCTCATCAGCCACTGATGAGAGCACCAGCAGCAAGGACAAAACATAATTTAAGAAAATCAAGTATTTTCTGTGTGGAAAAGGTATGAACTTATCCTCACCAGAACCCAAAGCTTGCAGAGCAGAATAGCAGTATAACAGAGTGCCCAGGCTCCCCTAAAGTGTGTGCACACCTGAGCCTCCTGCTCAGCAAGGCAGTGGGGCCATCTGTTCCCATCCCCCAGGTCAAACATGCACACTGCACAGGCAGCTGAGTCAGCAAAGGAAAAGGAGTCTCAGTTCCTCAACTCCCTGGTACAAACTGAGAGAGAAATTCTGGTGTACCTGAATGATTAACAAGGGAGGTGACTGTCCCCTTTTCTCTGCTCTAGTGAGACTCCATCTGAAGTACTGCATCCAGCTCTGGAATCCTTGGTAAAGGAAAGACATGGACCTGTTGGAGGCAGGTTCAGAGGAGGGCCACAAGGCTGGAGCACCTCTGCTATAAGGAAAGGCTGAGAGATTTGGGGTTGAACAGCCTGGAGAAGAAAAGGCTCTTGGGAAATTTTATTGAGCCCTTTTAATACTTATAAAGGTGACCTACAAGAAAGATTAACACAAATCTTTTAGTAGGGCCTGTAGCAATAGCACAGTGGCAATGGTTTTAAGCTCAAGAAGGGTATACAGACTAGATATTTGGAAGAAATATTTTACAATGAAGGTGGTAAACAGTGCCAAAGGTTTCCCAGAGAGCTGGTGGATGGCCCTGGAACCATACAAGGTCATGTTGGACACTGATCCAAGCAAGCTGATCTAAGGATATGTCCCTGCTCACTGCAACAGGGTTGGACTGGATGACCTTTAAAAGTCCCTTCCAATCCAAAATATTTTCGGACTGTGATTCTGTGACATTCCAGGATACTAACAGAAGCAGAAAAGTCAACATAAAAAAGCCCATGCAATCTCCAAGGGGCTGACCCTATGGACCAAGACAACTTCACCTAACCCTATAAAAACCCCAAAATATTAGTAGGCATTTGGAGAACATGTACCACATACAGCTGGAGTAAAGGTATGCAGATCACCAGGTAAGGAGACATTCACTCCATGAGAGGGATAAGGAGAAAATACTCAAGAGACAAGCAAATTACTTGTTATGGCTATAAGATAACAGAAGAGTAAGATTATTTGTCCTACTATTTACCCAAAAGGTAAGTAATCACTAAATAACTAAGTAGAATTTAGTCTTCTGTATATTTATGAAAGTATCCAAAAGAATCATGCCTGGCAAGCAGTTGGACATTGCAGTGTCTAGGTCTGCTCAAGTTGCCTATCCTTTAACATCAGCATCCATACATAACTCCTTTGCCTTTCTCCCCCACATCATGAACACTCTTGAGAACTAAAACCACAAAAATCAATGGGACCAGACTTCCAAGAAAGCAAAAGGGCTTGCTTCCTCATATAGTAGCTGCCAGACAGCTGGCTTTTCTTGATGAGAGATTTTGACAATGCACAGCTTATACTTGAGTTTAAGGGGTGACTAGAGAATTCTTGGAAAAGATTCTCTGATGTATATGAAAAAAGATTAATCATGCAGCGTTCAGAGAATCGCTGAGCTGAAAATAGCCATAGGGTGGGAAAGTTAAACAAGTAAAATGCACTTATGATTCCTATTGCACTTGTTAGGCATTAACTCATACTCTGTGGACCAGTAAGTATACTGGATTAGATGTACCCATGGTCTGAATCAGTTTGTTCTCACACACTTGACTTTATTATTTTGGATTGTCTGTTTCATAAGATAAATAGCTACTGTGTTCTGCACAACATGGCTGACAGGAATGACTTATGGTAAATTTCAGATATGCTAAAATGGCAGAATGTATCTGGAAACCATTTGGATGTGCAAACAACCTATGTAATGGACTTAAATAAAAAAAAAGGACAATGCCATATGAAATCACTTAGACAGGCTAATTATGACTTTATAAGAAATATCCAAACTGTGTAAGATTCTATATTTTGGAAAAGTTCTGAGGGATAGCAATGGAGCTCTGTTGAAAATAAAAAACCTAAAGCATTATAAATCTAGTACTAACAAAAAACCCTAACTCATAGGAATAGTCTTTCCTCCATTACCATTCCCAACATACAAAAATGCTGTAGAAATTCCTGCACCAGTTATTTTTTCGGAGGTGTTGAAGTCTTCAATTTGGCAACAAAAAGTGATAATTTTCAAGGTACATGAGCAAATTCTGTCCAACCATTTTTTAGTGAAAGACTTTGATTATATTCTGATTATTTGTTATCCACATAGTAAGGTATGAAATTACTTTGATATATGCAGCATATTCTGCATCTAAATACAAAACACAAGGCTTTTAGCAACACAACCACTTTTAATCAACAGTGCTTTCATATTTAAATTTCACAGGTTGTTCAATACTGTCATTAGTTACAAAAATTCTATGAAGGGACTGAATGCTTTACTGATTGTCTTGCAGCGAGTAACTGTTGAATAAGTTAAAAAAAAGACTTAATCAAAAATAAAGAAAATTTGATAAAGATCAAATTGATAAAATGTTGTATTTTATACAAATTTGCAGAAATTTATTTTAAATTATTTGGAACAGATTCCATTTGGTCCTGACTGATCTAAGTGAGCACCTCTGCAAATTATCTTCATAGATGGAAGCATCAAAATATTGAAGTGATTAAATAATCTTCCTAAAACAACAATAGCTACTTCCCTTTGACAAAGAAATTGACCATATAGACCAAAATGTTGCTATAAATTAAAATATTTGCAAGTATACCGGTTCAGAGAAGATGTATAGTGATATTTACATTTTAAATTTCTGCCAAGGCCTTGATTTGTTCTTTCCACACAGACAGACACACAAAGTTCCATGACTTCAGGAAGAAAACCAACAGCCCAGTGCTTTCATCCTCCAACTTTACCACATTCACCACAGCTCACCCTACTGAGGCTGCCAAGCACATAACAATGCAAATGACAATTGACACAATGGAAAATATCCAGAATTAAAATACATAAGGTCAATGCTTTCTTTAGCAACATAGACAACATGACTGTTGCTAAAGCTTTGTCATGGGATTAGGTCACATCACACTGGCAACAATTTTCTGGTAAAAGTACTCGGTATGGGACACCTCTATTTGGTTTTCACCTTGCTCATATGAAATTTAAAATTGTATGAAACATAAATCATAAAACCTTTCCACTACAAGCTAAATTAGAGCACCTGTATTTGCTAGATATAATGGAAGATGCTCATCAAAGTATCTTTTACATTTAATTGAATTAATTGAATGCATTGCTATATATTTTTATTAAATCAGATTGCTCATAGCTGTGTCTCATTTTCATGTTTTTGAAAAGGGTAGTCATGTGAGTGTGAGCTCTTTAAACACCCAGACATCCAATGAGGCTGAAGATCTCAGATGAAGTTAATAACTTAGCATCTCACAAAAATTACCACAGCAGATGTATCAAGAAGTATCAAGACACAGCCTCAGCAGTATAAGTGCTTTAAATGTTACATTTTCCAGATAGTTCTGTTACAGACTTGAATCTCAGTCAAGATCTTGTTTGTATATACTTCACCCTATTTCCCAGTATTTTTTAGTATATGGCTGCTATAGCTTAAGATGGTGACACAGGGGCCCTGAAAATCAGACTAAATCGATTAATGTAAGACCAATTTCAATTTGTTTCTGTAGGGATAGGTGGAGTAGAGTCGATTGTAGGCCATTCCACACAAATGTCAGGTGCTTTTAGCAGGAGGCATGATAAAGATGTGACTGGTAAACCATGTGTTGGTAGAACATGTGAGGACAGAGATGAGTACATAGGTCAAGAGGGAACTGCATGGTTTTTACATGGATTGTAGGTGTTACTGCCTACACAGACTGCTGCAACTGTGAATAAAGCTTCTGAGATACTTTTCTGGTTAGTAAAGGGCTGCGGAAGGGGAGGCATGGGGAGATAAAATAGCAGCCAGTTGATGCACTATACAAAACCTCAGTGACCTACCCACATGAAGAGCTTATTTACCTTATTTACCTTATTTACGTGGCAGAGCACTGGCACAGGCTGCCCACCGAGGTCCTGGAGCTCCCCTCTCTAAAGGCTTTCAAAGCCCACCTGGACACGTTCCTGTGAAATCTGCTCTGGGTGCCCCTGCCTCGCCACGGAGGGCTGGACTAGATGGTCTCCAGAGGTCCCTTCCAACCCTGTGACTCTGTATGCAGCAGGAAGAGGCAGATACAGCCTCTCAAGAGAACATCCGGTTATCACACCTAGTGCTAACCTCCCTGGAAGTGTTTAAGGAAAGACTGGACGTGGCACTCAGTGTCGTGTCTAGATAACACAGCGGTATTTGGTCACAGATTAGAACCGGCGACCTCAGAGGACTTTTCCAACCCAACTAGCTCTGTGACCCGGTGTGGCAGCTGGGACAGCGGCCCAACAAATGACTTTGGGCCGGAGGGCCACGTGGGCTGCAAGCAGCCACCGGGCACTCCGGGGCCTTGGCGCGGCCCCCCGCTGAAGTACAGGCTAGGCACGGCTGCCGCAGGCCACCGGGGACTCGGCGGGACAGGGAGGACGCCAGGCATGGTGGCGGCCGCTCTTCCCCTTCCATCGCCGCTCGTCGCCGGCGACCCACTCCTCCTCCTCCTCCTCCCCCCCTCTGGAAAATGGCAGCGCGGGCCACGGGCGGTGGGGGAGCGGCCCGGCCGCCGCCATCTTGAGGCGGGAGGGACGGCGGCCGCCGAGCCCCTCCTGCCCGGCCTCCCCGCCGGAAGTGACGTCAGGCGGGCCCCGCGCGGCCACGCCCCCCCGCGCCCGGGCCCCTCGCGGCCGCCGCGCGCCCCGCTCCGCGCCGGGCCCGCCGCGCGCGCCCCGCCCTTCCCCGCCCCGCGCGCGCCGAGAACCGGGCGGGCGCGCGCCCCGCGCCGGCGCGGGGGGACAGCCCGGGGGAGCCGCCGCGCGCCGGCCGTTACCGCAGGCCCCGCCCCTTCCGGGGCGCCCGGCCGCGCCGCCGCCCCCGCCTCCCTCCGTCCGCCCGTCGGTCCCTCCCTCCCGCTCCCGCTCTCCTTTTGTGAGTTATAGCAACCGTTGCCTTGTGAGTCGAGCGCCATAGTCACCGTAGTCCTGGCGACTGTTACCCATCAACAACAGCCGCTCCGCTCCCGCTCCTGCTCCTCCTCCTCCTGCCGCTGCTCCGCACCCCCCGCCTCACCGTCACCCACCACAACAACAACAACAACAACCGTAGCCGCCGCCAGCAGCAGCAGCGACAGCGGGAGCGCCGCCGCAGCCCGCCCCGGCACAGGTGAATGCGCTCGGCGGGCGCACCCCGGCCCTCCCTCCTCCTTCCATCCGGGCCTGGGCTGCGCGCCGGGGCTGCGCCCGTGCCCGCGGGGCGGCCGGGGGGCGCGGGGCTCCCCGCAGAGCCCCCGCGGCCTCCCGGGAGCACCGCGCGGCCGGCGGGAGAGGGGCGGCGGGCGGCGGCGGGGGTGTCGGGCGGGGAGCGGGGCCGGCCGCCGTGCGGGCTGAGGAGGAGGAGGAGAGGCTGGGCGATGCCGGGGACGCGGGCACGCTGCGGGACCTCCGGGACAATCGCTGGGATGCGGTGGGTGCGCGTCTGACTTGGGTCTCGTTTGAACGGGCCAGGAGATGGAGAAATGGGGGGACGCACGGCGGCCGCAGTCAAAGGTTAATGGGTTTAAACGTGGAAAAAAAAATTACAAAAAAAGAAAAAAAAATTAAAAAAAAAAAAAAAAAAAAAAAAAAAGCCGTGGGGTCGGGAGGAAAGATGCAGCCGGAGACGGATCCTGTAGGACAGCAAGGGGTTGATTTCCCCCTTTCACTTACTGGGGCCTTGCTCTGATTTGATGTGACTACCAAATGGCTAAATGTTGCAGGTTTTCGTGAACTTGCTGTTTCTTTTAATGGTACTCTTGATCATATCAACCCGCCTTTTTTTGCGCTTTCTCTGTGTAATTTTTTTCTTTTATTCATAATTGATGTTGCCGTTTATTTTTTCTGCAAGCTGTGTTTTCTTTGTATTGTGAAGTGGGGTTTTGTTTATTCAATACCCCCACCAAAACACACACAGAGTAGCAGGTTGTTGGTTTTTCTTTCTTATTGCACTCTTTCTGCAGGGAATTGTTTTTAAATGATGCTTTCATCCTGACAGTGTAGCATGGAACAGTGCATGTGTAGGTCTAGTTTATTGCACAGTGAGTTACGTCCATGTGGAGAGAATCCATTTGTTTCCTTAAACTCTCCACGATGAAGAAAATTCAAGATACTGACTGCAGGTTTCAGAGCTAAGCAGCAAAGAAAGGAGAAAAAAATAGTATGGAAAAGAAGTCTGTGTGATTTTGTTAGTGGTGCTGCTTTTCAAGTGTACTTTTGTGGAAGAGGGAAAGGGCATCTGTTTACCCCTCAAAGAGATGTAGCAGGACTCATGTTATTAATGGGTATAGTTTTCTTCCTATTTCCAATCCAAAATCCTTGCTTTCTTCATGCTTTTTGTTATTGCTTATTAAGATCTAAAGATTTGTGTTGTCATTGATGTCAAACCATACTTCATATACTTTTTCAATTCTTTGGGTGATTTTTTGGCAATGAAATATTTAACATCTTAACAATTCCATACCCAGCTGCGCTCTCCCCTTTGACTTGTCAAATCATGTGTTGTTTTGGCAGGCTTTATTCTTTCTGAAGTGGTGACTTATTTATTTCCTTATTTATTTAGTAAAATAATTAGGGAAAAAATAACGCTCTTGTATTTAATCTAAACCCCACATTTAATTGTATATACACCTTTTCCATTTTTATATCCTTAGACATCCAGTGTAAGATACAGGATTTGTCTCCCATTGGAACTACCAATGAGTGTGACTGGGGCAATTTTTTCAAGCAGGCATTAATTAAAAATCAGCTAAGTAGTTAGTGCTTTGTTTGATACGGATATTCCTTGAGGTAAGGCATATTGAATCTTCTGTTTTTTAATGTGTTTTAATATTTCATAGTTCACAAGAACTTAGTAAATAAATTGTTTCAGATAATGACCAAATCATCTACATCATCATCTTTTAAGTTTTTTACTCCAAGATGAAACCACTGTGTGCTAATTTTGTAAATTTTGGTGTAAATAAGTTCTAAATACATTAAGAGTTTTCAGTGTGAGTTCTAGTAGGGTATCAGTTATATGGCACATCTAAATCTTTATGAATTTGTTGTTAGTTTGTGTGATTCATTGGTTTTGAAATAATTCCTGGCATCTACTGTTGTTGAAAAGAGATGTCAGTTCTGCACCATACCTTTCTTGAGTAGCTCTCCTGGTGCAGGACAGAATACCACTCAGGATGGGATCATTCCTGGGTGTTGAAATCTGTCTTTGCAGAACGTGTGTCCAGGGAAGGTGTGTGCCTGTGTGTGAGACAAAGTTTCTGTTCTCACTCTCTCGGGTGATGTATGCAAGTGTTTCTTTAAAATCATACTAAAAGCGCATGGTTTTGTCTGAAACCAAAGACCTTTATAGCACTATTTGGCTGCAGTTTCCTCAGCCAGTAACTACAGTTCAGAAAATAATAAAGCAGGTGTAATCACTGCTTTTAATATTATGGACTTTACTGAGAAAAGTATTGACCCTTTATTCTTTCTGAGATACGGCAGTGACCACAGATGAGATCTGCATTATGCATTCTGATTCCCTAATGCCCACAGCTAACAAAATAGTTGGTGTTTGTGATGCTAACCAGTACTTGAAAATGACGTGGCTTGTGATTCTTTATTTATTCATTTATTTTAAATGCACAGGCTTTCATGACTTACGGAGCCACTATCTAATTTTGTTTCAGCACATCCAAAAGCAACAGTGAGGATCAGGTGCTTTGTTGTGTTACTAGAAGCTAACCTACAGGATGCTACTTTGGGGAAATCCTTTCAGTGAGGTAGTGTAGGTAAATGAAATCAGCATCAAAGGCACTGTTAAAAGCTGTTAAAGATTTTAAAGTTATGGTGCTTTATTAGATAATTAGGTTCAGCTTTGTTAGCACTATCCCGTTTCTTGTTCCTCCCTGACTAGGTGGTTTGTTAATCAAAAACTGCCTGGAGAAATAAATGTTGCACTTTATTTCCATTTACTAAACTTTCGAGAGGTCAGGCTGGTTTTTTCTTCTCTTACTTAAAATATAAGCCAGTGTCTAAATAGTACTTTATCACTGTAGCTCCTTTTAGCTGTAGCTAGTGTTTCTCATTTTCATGCTTTACTTTGAAAGACTTCCTTCCCTCTGAAAATATTCTAGATTAGTTTGGATTTTTTACAGCCTTCAACGACTGACTTCTGCAGGTACGTGTCATGCAGAATGCTTAAAAAATGAAGCTTTAAAAATATATATCACTATTAAAATGGTTTTTAAAAATCATTGTCAGTTGGAAAGACATGTGAATGCTCTACAATGTAGAATAAAAAATTAGCTTTCAGTGGCCATGTAGTGTCCTTGTAGTTGGAGTTCCATTTCAAAATTGAGCTCTTTGTCAAATTTATGTACTAGAATACAAAAAGATGGTTTTGGAATTATCAATGAAAATGCCTTTTTTAAACTAAGAATGAGGGCTAAAACCTTAATGAGGCTTTTAAAATGAATAATTACTGTTTAAGACTTTTTATTTCAATTAGTCACTAGTTTGTTAGCCATGTATTTTGCCTACAGTTGGTTGTCAATCAAAACAATGCTTCTCTTTTCTCACAGATGCTATGCATACCCATATTTTGGAAATTTAAGGATCAGTATATATACTAATTTGGCTAAATCTAGTTTCTTAGGGACAGATGGCTGATTTAAACAGGTGTCACTTCATTTCTTGTGCCTTGTGTTGAAACTGGTTCCAGAGGTTTACAAAAGAGCTTCCTAAAGCAGATGGTGATCTCCACCTCTGTGATTAGAAAAATGTACTTTCATAGGAAATTATTTTCCCAGTGACTAGGTGTGTTTTAATAGTTTGATGTGTCATATTAGATGTATGCTTTAATAGTTAAAATGTCATAGCAGAGTTTGAAATGTTTCATATAATACAATCATTTTTAAATTTCTTTTCTCATTGTACTTTTAAAGGAGGTGTGATTATTTTGGTGTGAAATTCAGCAGTTTGAGTGTATGGATAGTTGTAGACCTAATAATTGTTATACTTGCTGGATCAAGAGCAGATACATTGCTGGCTACATTTTATTTCACTAGCTCATCTTTTCTACTCAAAGATTATTTCATTTTAGAATATTTTTTAATAAAAATGAATTACTATTAGGAACGTAGGATTAGTTTCAAACTAAAGTATGGTTCAATATTTTTTTTTGCCACCCTGCTGTATTAGCACATCTGCAGGCTTCTCTTAAAAGTTTTTACTCAGCAGTTACAATTTCCTTAATTACAAAATATTTTAATAAAAAAGAATGAAATTGAATTTGGTTTTCTAATAATTTTTGTTATTTTTGTTTCTAAGGATTCCTTTTTCTTTTTTTTATGTTGACTTTTTTTATCGCAATGACTTGTTTATTGTTAGTTGTTTTCTTTCAAGCAGATGCACCAGAGGGTGCTATGCTATTTGAAATACAAAAAGGAAAGAAAATCCTAAAAGTTTGTTCTATGAAGTGCATTGATAATGCATATGAGACTTGAATAAACATTACTGAAAATTTCACACTTTTTTTTTCCTGTGCAGTGTAATATAGCAAACTTACTGTTTTGACAATGTTATGTTATAAATCATAGAGGAAATTGGCTGTTCTGGATCTGATTTTGTCTCTGTGTGTAGATTCACACACTTAAAATGCAATTTCTGTTCATCAAAAGAAAACAAATATTTACATGTAAATTATGTCTGTTTCACATATAGCTGAAATTATATAAGCCGTATACTTATTGAAGTACTATATGAACTTATCTGAGACACACATGCATTTTGGAGTGACCTTTATTGTATGTTATATTTTTTATTTGTAAGTCTATATGCTCATTTTATGTAGCTCATTTATGCTAACTTGCTCACACTTTTTAAAAAATGAATTGCTGGATATAGAATTTTTATCCTTTCTCACTGGAGCTGTTCCTAGATGAAACTGAGATTGGCATGGGGGGTATGTACTTATGAATTGCAAAAAGAAAGGGATATTTTTCTCTGTTAATCATTAGTTCTGGGAAAGAAAGCCACAAAAGCACCTTCCCCTCAAGCCTCTGTCCCCCACCCCCCCCTCAAAAAAAGGAAAAAAGAAAAACCCAAACCAACCCCTGCCTCTACATATTTGTAAGTACCATTATATTTCAAAAAATTCTCTATGGATATATGAACCTGTCAGATTAGAAATTAATTGTTGTAACTTCTGTAGTTTAGTAATACTTACTTTTTATCATACCTCATAAGATTAATAAGGCAATATATATATTTTTTTTTCTTTGTTTAGGTGGTTTGTGGTGTCTAGTTTAGTGTAATTTCCATCTGGAAGCATGTGAAAAGATGCAGACTGTATCTAGAGTAGTGCACCTTAATTTGCTTGGTTTTGCACGCTGTTGCAAACAATTTAGTTGTTCTACCTGTTTCCCTGTTGCAAGGTGTTTGGTTAGTTAGGAGCTTTAGTTTTAGTGTCCTAAAATCAAGAGATAGTGGATGGAATATATTGTAAATTGTGTTTGATATTAGTGAGATTGGAAGGTTAATTTCTAGCAATTTAGACTTCCTCTCTGAATATCTAATTTATTGCTAACTTGTCTTCCCTAAATTCTTGTATGACATTCACAGCAATGCTATGAGAATGCCAAATATTTTATATGAATTGGAGTGTACTTGTAGCATTTTTAACTTTATTCATTCATCAAAGAGAGGAAAGAGAAATTTTGTACTATTTTTAAGGGTAATTTCATTCACCCATAGACCCAGTATGTTGAGTACATTTCAGCTTCTTAGACTATCTGTGGTTTATATCTATATCATCTCTAAACAATATATTTAGTTCTTTCATTTTCCTCTTACTGAAGAATGACTTCAAGTGAGTTTATAAGCCCTTTAAGGCAAGAACCACGTTTTTAGATTTTATTCAGGCTTTGGATGCTGCTACTATAACTAATGACTCAAAGCCGTGTTTACTGTTTATGTACCAAGTAAATGGAGTCTCTCTTCTGTTTTACTTCCTCATTGTATCTAATCTAACTATGCTTTCTCATACATACCACCTCAGGGGTGTTTGCTAAACTCAGTGTAGTTAAATCATGCAACATTGCAAAGTAGAAATAAAAACAGGCAAATCTGTTAAAAGGTGAAGTATATCAGTTTGCAGGTGCTGTTGAGTCAGATTATTCTACCTCAGTTAAGATATTTTGGGGTTCATGGGGTTTTTTTCTGATTTCTTCTTTATGTGCTGTAAACTAGACGTCCCTTACAAAGAACTTTAAAAGTATATTGGGATTCTGTGACAGAACTACTTACAAGACAGTTATTAAGGTTATAGAAAGCTATTTATTTATTAAAAAATACATTTTTGGCTCCAGTGAACTAGTTCATGTCTGCTGAGTTATCAGGTGATTCTCTAATACCTTTGGTCTGATTTTCTTCCCCCTCTCCCCAAAAGTTCCTAAGTCTGGGGCAGGAAGAAGGGAGATCAGTCTTGCTGATGCATCTCTCTTAGTCTGACAGTGATATTGGATGTTTACTGAATTTCTGAAGTTTTCTTTCTAGTGGATTAGAAGACCGGGACTGTCAATTTGTGCTATTGTCTTTTGGTGTGACCTGTTGCAGATTATCCACAAAGCATTTTGAAATGTTGCTGTTGTACTGTGTAGCTGCATCTCAGCAAACTTAGATACTTACCACCTGAGCTTTTATTTCCTTACATCGTGGTAGCATTCTGCACTGCGAAGAGCTGGGAGTGAAATTAGCCATGAAAATAACAGAGTTGAATAGTAAAAAGTAATTAGTATTATCTAAGGAGGTCTTAATCTATTCAGTATTGGGAGAAGAAAGCAAAAATAACAAAATAGCTCTAGTTTTTGTGCCTTTGGAAGCGGTGGTCAATGTCAGGATGTCTCTTACGTTAAATGTCTCATAAATTTGAAGATTTATTTTCGATTTAACTGCTGCAAAAAGTATTTTCAATTCCCCATTTAAGAGTCTTAACTGTTTTGTTTTCCCAGTAAGATGTCTGCTGTATTCTTACTTCTTTATTATTCTGTTGCTTGACAGTAGATACAATAGCATTACAGATTTAATGAAGGAAAAAATGTTTCTTACCCCCTGTTTTTGCTGATGAGATGCACATTGTAGTTCTTCCATTAGGAAGGACATGTGGCTATACACAAAGGATTGGCATTTGTCTTTCTAGTTAAGGTTTTATATATTGTGTTTGTTATTGGAAGTCAGAGTTAATTACTTTGTATCTCAGGGAACTTAGAAGATATGATAAAGAATTAACCTTGCCTTAGAACTAGTTTCTTTAATTAAAATCCCATTCTTCCTTTTCAGTGTTTTTAAGAAAAATAGTTGTTCTACAATCACCATTTAAAAACTAAATTTTCTCAAAATTTCTGATGGAAAATCTGGAATAATTTGATGACCAGATGATATACATTTTACAGTTAAGTTATAGAAAGTTATTGTTTAAATATATATAGTTCAAGAGACTGTTGCAATCATTTATAAAATACATAACATATGAAAACTACTTAGATTACTTCTGTAGGAAAGACCTGCTGTTTTCAAAGTTACATTAGCCGTGGATAGAGAGGAGCAGTTGAGCTACCTGTGTAGTAGCTGATTTATCAAATTGACTGTTAGCCATAAGGCGAGTTGACACACTGTGGTAGCTAAGAGCACATCAACATTTGTGTTTGTCTTTAGTATTTAGTTCACCTCTATTTTGTTTTGTCCACTCTGTGTTAAATTCATTTCAACTGAGTTGCACTTTGCAAAGGAGTTGGTCAATAACTCTTCCATATTCATTGTATTGTTTTCCTGTCAGATTTAGTAAATGGGAAAATGTAGAATCCAGTATGTTTCTAATTCCTCTATTCCTAATTACCCTTATTCTGGGTAATAGTAATAGCAATTCCCTGTTGCTTCTAGGAAGTTTATTCGTTGGACTTTCTGAAAGGCATGGAAACTCTTCCATGAGCTGTATCATCTTTACAGTTGTTTTAGAGAGTAAAACATGCTTATTGTTAAGTCATAGATTTAATGTAATTTAATATAATTATTATTTATTAATGAGTGGGGCAGAAAGTAGGGCAGAAATACAGCTTCATTCTCTTATTTTATGGAAATAATTTTGATCTGCAAGTCCAGATTTTGAAGTGTGGCAAGAGTGAATGAATTTAAATGAAAATGCAGCTCTTCATGGTATCTTTACAGATACTTTCTCACAGAAGGTTGTCCTTTCTGGCTTTCTCCAGCTCTGAAACTCCTTTCTAGTGTAAGGAGCACAGTCCTGAGAGGATATTTCATGGAACAGTAGTGAGCAAGTAAATATATTGAGATTTCAGTATGCTGGGTCTGTAGTGGTATGGAGATGAGGAAGGCTGAGGCTTTGCAAACCTCAGGCTAGTTCACAGAATATAGATTTTGTGTCCAAAGTACCCTTTGCTAGCAAACTTATGTCACCCTGAGGAAAGGTTTATTTGCAGTAAACTCAGAATTAGAGGTGATCCTGCAAAGCAATAGCATAATTTATCATGTAAATAATGATTCTGTCCTACGAAACTGACTTTCCAGTGTTTTAAAAGTTCTGGGTTTACACTGATTCAGTTGTATCTGTTTGGTATAGTAGTCTTTTTAATGCTGTCGTTTCAAGGTCATTCAGATGCTCAGTTGACAAACACTGTAACCTGATGAACTTGTGTGGTCTGGGATATCCAGGTTTATGTTACTATTTTATATCCATACTTCCTGTGGAGGCAGATTTAAATTTCAGATATTAAAATTTCCTGCAATGATCATGATATGGGCCACTGAGTCAAATTTCCTGCCCTTAATAGGGCTTGAAAGTCTTCAGTATCTTCACTCCTTGGCCTACTTCAGTATATATTTCTCCTTATTGAATTCTGAAGAAAATGACATTTATTGAATTCAGGGAAGGGCTGGATACAGAATCACGATTTCAGTGCAGTGACCAACTTTCATGACCTGATGAAGATAGATACTTTTTGTGGTCTGAAATCACTGGTTACAAGTTTGTTTATCACAAACATATTTCAGGCAACTGAGATGAAGAGGAGTATTAGGATTACTTTGCATGTGAAAGATTGCCATATAAGGGCTTCCACTGCTTGATTTCAGGACAAAATACTAGGTTATTTGGCTAAGACTTGTAACAACTCAGTGCTGTAAACCTCAGCAGCTTTTAATGGCTTGTGTCCTCAGCACAGTTTTAAGTTTGAGATACTCAAAAGTTCTTGTGTCAGCATAGTTGCATTTTCTGTTACTTGCTATGATCCAAGGATGGTAACTCTTCAGACACAGCTGAATGTCTTGAAAGCTCAACATCAACAGACTGACCATCTGTAGTGTACTGAAAAAAGCGTCAAGCTGGAGCAAGCAGTTCCTTTTTTTCCTGTACTTGAAAATAATTATTATTTTGAACAACTACCAGCATTTTCCTCTCATATTTTATAAAATGGGAAAAAATATAATGTCCTCGTCAGAAAAACAGGTGGATCTGGCAGATAGGAAAATAGAATATATGTTTTTGTCATCTGCAATAAAGAAAGCGGTATATGCATGTGTAGGTTTTGGTCAGAAATGCTTTAGTACTTGTCCCAGAGTTTGTAGTATAAGAAGAGGAGAGTAACAGGTTTTGGCCATTAAAAATGGCTTGAACATGTAATTGGTTGTTAATAATGGGAATTGAGATGTTGATTCACAGTATGTTAAGTCCTCTAATAAAATCATCTGTGTCATCTCCATAAAACAAACTGCATGGTCATAGGTATAACTTTGTTTTATCACTATGCTTCTGACCTCCCAATGATCTGTTCTCTTTGGCTAATATTTAGATTTAATTTTTAAAAATATGTTCATTCTATGTGAAGTATTTCTGCCTTCCACCAACTGATTCAGAAGCATTTTGTGTGCTCTAGTTACAGTATTTAACTTGCTAGTATGGAAATGGTTACGTTTACTGTAATGATGCCAGAATGATTTTTGATGTTATATTTCCTTCATATATATATTTTTGTAGACTATTTTTGTACAGTTATGTAGTTCCTCTTGTACTTTTCCCCACCCTGACAGGCAGAAAGACTAAACAGATTCCAGAAGTTCCAAGCCCCAGGGGTCCAAGGCCCCTATGCCGTCTTGGATCTTTTTGGGAGCCAAGGTTCAAACCAGCTCTTGGAGTCACATTTTCATAAACAAAGTTTAGTTCCTATCTAAGGTGGGGGGGGGGGGGGGGGGGATCCAGGAAAGGATAGAGTCAGGGGGAGTTACCTCATCACTCGTGCTTCTAATTGCGGATTCTTTTCAATTATGTTAATTTGCTAAACTTATGAAGCTGTATTCACCCTGTGTGGAATGGGCATTTTTACATACCTGCCCCTTGGAGTCCTCTAATAAACACCAGCCTTTACATTACCTCCTACACTAATACTGTCTCAAAAGTGTGTTGCTCATTTCTAGATCTTCAAGGCATCAATAAAACCAGAGGAACAGGAGATGCTTAGGGTACTCACTCCAGGGTTTGTGGTTGGTTTGTATTTGGTTGATTCATTGGGGTTTTTTTCCTTGAACAGTGAAGGAGATGTGGCAGATAATTTCATAGGAATAAGAATCATCTAGCAGAAAATTTTATTTTAATCTAGTGCTTCAACTTGTCAGATGGAGTAACTTGTGTTAGGGCAAGGGGTAAAACTGGTGGTTTTCACATCACTGACTGGTATGTCATTTCTGTATTGAGCATATTTTCTCAAATAATCTGTTTACCATCCTTCACAGGGTGCTAGAAAGCGTATCTTTTTTACAGCAAACATACAGACCTATTATAAACACAGTTATCTTAGTGAAATCTGGAACAAAAATGGTCTCTGAAAGAAATGCTCTTTTAACCTACTGCTACAATAATGTTCTGGCCAAAAGGGAGAGGAATGCCAGTCCTGTGAAGCTCTCCAGGGCTTCACAGATCTGTAGCCACAGGCTGCAGGCTGGAAGCAGAGTGGTTGGGACTAGAGGCTGGATGAGGCCTTGAGGTCTGTGGTTGTCAGGTAGCTGAACATGTGCTAGCAGTGTGCCTTGGCTGCAGAGAACATCAAAAATGTCTCTCGAGCTGTATGAACACAAGTATAGGCAGGAAATTGAGAGAAATGTTTATCCACCTGTCTTAGGGTGACTTTGTGATGCTTGTGTCCCCAGTTGTCTGTTCTGGTTATGCTGGATATGAAGTTCTGCACCTTTAAGGCTGGTTTTGAGAGTGAAGGTGGGGAGAGGAAGCGCACCGTTTGTTTTCAGAACCTGCACTCACTCCTCCGCATTCTGCTCCCAGACTGTGCTGTCTGTGGCAGGGACAGCAGGAGAGAGCTCCTCTTTGCTTTTTAGTTAGTTTTTTAGCTAGCTGAGGCAGGGACATTCCTGGACTGTGGCTTTTCTTTTTCTTGGCACTGATTGTCCCTGCTCTGGATTGAAAACCCAGAAGAACACCGGGATCTCACACCTGCAGCCCACCGGGGCCCAGGACGCTGCATTCCAGTGCCGGAGGGACTGATGAGAGACTGAGAGAGCCAAGCTACACCCCAGGTCAGGGACTTTCTGAATTTGCCCTCTCTTTAGAACAGCGAGAGGTTTTATTGTTTAATATTATTCAATTTTTTTTAATGTTTGTGAATAGTTTGCTTGTAAAATAAACACTTTTCCCCCACTTTTCTCCAGGGAAATCTTTTCCCCAGCCATTTGGAGCAGGGGCCTCTTGAATCTGCTTTCTGGAGGGACACCTTTGGAAGTTTCCTCCCAAATTTACCCTAAACCAGAACACTACCTCTCTTCTGTGTTTGTTATACAACATTCACATGCATTTCTGCTTTTACCTGCACTCTTCTGCAGTTGTGGGAATGATGTTGGAGTAAGTTCAGCAAAAGGCCACTAAGACAGTCAGGAACTAGAGTGCACATGTCTGTGAGTAGGCACAGAAGGACATGGACTTGTCCAGTCTTCAGAAGAGAGAGTTACAGGGGTCCCAACAGCAGCTTTTCCTGGAAGTGTGCAGTGAAAGGAGAGACCATTTTGTAAGTTGAAACAAGAGGGGTTTAGATTGGAGACAAGGAGAATCTTTTTCCTCATGAGGACAGCCCAATAATGCAGCTTGGACCAAGTGAGGTTTTGCCATCTCCATCTTCAGAGATTTTCACACTCTGACTGGATAAAGCCCTGGGAAACTGGTCTAATGCCAAGCCTGAACTTGCTTTGGGAGGGAAGCTGGGCTTGGCAGCTCCTGAAATGCGTGGCAGCCTAAGCTATACCATGATTTCACTAGATCCTAGATGTGGTTTAGTTTGCCTTGCAGTATTGTTGGCCAGTTCAATTTCCTAGGGCTGCATTTGTCCTTACATCTGGAGGTGAAAGGGGAGGGATGGAGCTACAGTCACAAAGTAGTCCTCTTGACTTGTATCAAAAAGACCTGCATTGGGTACCCGGGAGATGATCTCCCTTAAAACCCAACTCTTGTGTTTGTTTTTTCTTCAGCGTGTTACATTTTTGTTATTTTGATCCAACACTTTATTCTATGGATTTTGCAAACTTAGGCCTGGACACAGACTGGATTCCTCACTTTTATTTTAGAATGAAACCTGAAGACTTCCCACTGGAGTTCTGCAGAGGCAAAAACCCCCTAAAAGCAGTAGCGAAAATGCAGTAGCAGGAAAGCAAAAATCTTTATACCTCTTCAGGAAAAGACAATGATGAACAAAGGGTTATATAAGAGAAGGAAGGACCTTGATTGATTACCTGGCAAAACCAAACCCCAGCTGCTGATTTCTGTGGACATTTATTTGTGTGTATTTATCAAAGTCTTAGTTTGCAGGTTTTAATTCCTTTGGTGTAGCAAAACAGTAAAACAAATTAAAAGAGGAAGAACTGCAAACAACAATTTATTGGAAATTATTTAGAATTTTAAAATAAACGGGATAATTTCCTCTCTTTATTGAAACAAGTTCAGGGGTGTTGATGAAACATTCTATACTTGGCTAAGTACCCAGTGGTTTATAAGTGGTGTTCAATGTACATAACAGGCAGCAATGTGACAAGGGTTCTTTTTTGTAATGAGGATATCTAAAATATTTTCCTGTAACTTGCTTATATCTCTGTTCATTTTGATAAGAACTGGTCTGTGTCCAAAAAACAGGATTTCAGAAGCAAGAACGATAATTTTTGAATCTATGTAAAGAGATGTTTGTTTTAAAAAAAGTGTTTGCCTTGTCAGGTAGCTGCAGATATAAAATCAAGAGGAAGGATCTAAGGAAGTGTCTATTACAGTAACTATTATTGGTGAAATCAGAAAAATAGGTTGATAACCAATGCTTCTGTTGACTGAAGTGGTTCTCTTTGGGGGTCTTCTGTTTGTTTTGGCTGCAGTGCATCATGATGGGATGTTCAGATCCATAGCAAAATTAATGTACTTTGATTTCTCTTCCTCTTGCTTAACACAGCTTGAGGGATAAGCAAAAACATATGTATATATTACTAATGATGATAAATGTGGTCTTGATAATCATGGCAGTATTAGAAAGTAATGCCTTTATTTAAATAGAGATGTTTCATCTCAGCTAATAAGCTGACTTGAATTGAATGATTAAGGCCTGGATAAGCAAATACATTGTTTATGTGTTTGTATTTTATTCATAATTTGTTAAACTTGCCTCTGTCAAATTTGAAAATGTACGTTAAAGAGGGATGTTATATAGTCTTATGTCTTTATCTTAAGATTTAGAAATCAAATTCAGTTTCTGCTTTTCATGACATAAATCTTGAGTAAATGTTGTTGCTGAGTGTTCTTTATATTTGAATTGGTTTTTTATTCTCTACAGGTGCAGTAGACTGGAGCCTAATAAAGAAAAATTACCTAATAATTATAAAAATCAATTACCATTACCTTTTGCCAAACCATCTGTTGAAAGTAATATTACTTAAACTTCCTGGGCATCAAGCTTTTTGTCAAGTTATATGAAAATTTCTGTTAGGAATGTTTTGTAATGTTAGAAGCCAGAAAACATAAACAAACAAATATGCTTTGGATCCAACTGTGCAATTCTCAAGACTCGATTTGTATTATAGGTACACTCACTGTAAATATAGACATTAGTTAATTATTCACTGTTGTGCAGTACCAGCTTGATTAATTACATTATTTCCTTTTTTTTATAATTAATGAATTTCCCTAAATTTTTACTTTTTTATTATTTTTTTTATTTGCATTTCTGTGTGCTGGTATAGTTTTCATTACTCTTCACTTCACTTGGGTTTTACATTGTACTTCATTTTTTTAACTCAGTGTTTTTTCTTTGAGGGCAAGAAAGCCATGCTAGATAAACCTAGCTAATAAGAATCTTTGTGCATGTTTTCATGTTACAATTTCATGTTTTCAAATGCTTTCTATAGTCAATCTTGGCTACAAGCTTAGAGAACTGATTCTTTGAGAGAAAGGTAGCGGTGGGTAAAGGGGATTTAATAATTTTAGGATATTTCTTATAAATAAATGCCTGTAAGCTGAAAATACAAGTTGAAGTGGTTTGTTCCAAGTCACACATGGAATAAAAATAAAATATTGGTATCTATCCAGAAAATACAAGCTGTGGCTTGTTCAAATCACTATCTTTTCAGGTGTTGAGTACTGTTAGGTTGGAAAAGCAGAACAGAATGTGCTGTTTGGAACTGAGTGTCTTTTACAGTGAGGTCAAAAAAAGCCATGTGGGAGGGTTTTTTTGTATGTTTGGCTTACAGAGTTTTTTGGGGGGTTTTTTTATGTATGAATTTGTATGTATTTCAGTGTTAAAATATATTTAATTTCATGCAGCATCAAAATCAACACCAGTAGTAAAAGTGTCTTGTGAATAAATATGTTTGTAAAAACTAATGTATTGGGAAAGGTCACACAGGAAGGCAAAGTTATAATTAATATCTTAAATATTGTTGTCAAGTGTGATAGTAAATTGCAAGCATGTTTCCTAAAATAGTATTTTTGGAACAAGAAATTTTTTTGTCATTGCTTTCAACATGATGCATTTCTTGTGTATTTCCTGTAGAATTGCCACTGCTGAATTTGCTCTTAAATTGAGTATAATTTTCTTAAATAAAAAAAAAGAAAGAACATGGTAAACACAGTGAAATATTAGTTGCCTTGTTACAGTACTTCAAATACATGGTTAAAAAGCTAAATAATATATTTCTAAAGAGATACTTAAAATTCATATGGTAGGGCAGGATAAAGGATATCTTCAGGACATAAAGCAGTATTTTATAATGAGACAGCCTTCTGTAAATGGGTTTCTAAATTTCTAAGTTTGTAAATGTTTCTTTCCCTCTTTCCTTCTTTCAGAATAAAGTATATGGCAGTCTTGAATTTTTTAATGTCAGCATGTTTTCTTTCCATTGCACTTTATAATGTGGTTCTTTTTTTACTGCTTTATTATATCATCACTGGTGACAGTGATATTTGCTAACTTATATTTTGCAATTACAATTATTTTTTCAGTACTTTTGTGGCGTTCACTTTTAGTTATTAAGCTCTGCAGTTCAGTATCCACAGTTTGGCTGTTTGTTGTTTCTTTTTTTTTTTTTTTTTTTTTTTTTTTTTTTTTTTTTTCTGCTGTTCTTGTTGGATGCCTGGATTGGATGTGGTTTAATATTTAACAGTTTACCTGAAATAGTGGGGTGTGACTAGTTTGCTGAGCATCACACAGTGCTGACATATACCCAGTTGGTTCTGGGGATAGCCTAGAGGTGCCAAGATTGGATTTCAGGCCCTGCCTGATTTTTGTTTGCCAGCGACCACTTTGCTTTCATGTTTGCTAATCTCTAGCTTTCTCTCGGGGTGCTTTAGCCTGCTTCATGGCAATATATACAAAATTGATACTTGAAAATATATTTGGAAGAACGTTCTTTCAGTCAGTTTGATGTCATTGGAAATAACTGGAATTCAGAAATTCAGGATCTATTTCTTCTAACAGCTACATGAGAACAGGTAAATCTCCAGACTCTGCAGAAAACAACCTCACTTATTGACGAGTAGACTGCTTGAAGAATATCTTAAAATAAGATCTTGAGTTATTTGGGGGTTTTGGTGGAGGGGGTGTACTTGTTGTTGTTTCAGGAAATTCAGGGGAGCAGCATTTGTTCATGCATTTGTTCTGGTCTAATTGTGGTGGTAGTGAAATCTATCCTAAGAATAGTATTCTAGAATTATGGGAGAAACGTTGCCTTCATAAGTCATCCACTAATATGGAATTGTCTCCTAGAGCCAAGGGAACATTCAGCTTGCACAGCTTATTTGAATGGCCAGTTTACAAGTGAGTTACCTTCTGTAATAAAAGATGAAGGAATCTTAGGCTCGTCCTTAAGCTTATTATATTGAGATTCTGTTCAAATTTCTTTTACTGAATTGTCAGTGAAGACAACTGGAGTGTCTCATGAGACTAAAGGCATCAAGGCCCTTTTCTGTTTTATGTAAAGAAACCACTGATGTCTAGAAATTTCATTTGCTTCAGTAACATTAAAGTAAAATACTTACAGAAGAACATTTAAGGAAAGGTGGTGGATGGACATAACTTTGGATCTGTTCTCTTTGTTAAAGTCCTCCTTGTCTTTAATAAATTCTTGGACAACACAGATGTAGCAAGCTATAATAAAGTGTTGACTGCAGAACTTAATTCAGATAACCTACTTTTTAATTCTAAACATATAGGTAGTTTTACTATACTGTAGAGCTATATGCATCTACTACATCTCTTGCTGTATCTAGTTGTTAGTATCCAAGCAGCCTGTCATCTTTGAGGTCAGGATGTCTAGGGTAACATATTACAGTGATCCTTTTTTTCTAGAATCATGAAAAATAAACTAGTGATGATGGTTATACACAGCAATTCTTTAGATTTATGGATTTGTCTGCAGAAGTCGATAGAATGTGTTTCATTCATTCTGTTTCATTTGGTTGTAGACTCTACTAGATTGGTGTCTGTCAACTGTTCCAGGCTAAATCCCTCAAGTTTAGGGGGTAAGGGAGGTTTTTTTTGTGTTTTGAGTATTACCCTGACACAGGTAGAAAAGTTCAGTTTTGCCTTTGAAAAACATTTTGCAAGCTTAAAAATTATGGAAAAGCAACAAAGTTGTATTGTAGTTGGAAGAGTGAATTAATCAATGCATTCTGCTGATATTTGCTGGTTTACTCCCAACCGTCTGAGATTTTTGTCTTCAGAACACATTTCATATTTGTTATTGTTTTCATGGTTCCCCTGGAAAACATCAGCCACTAAGTAGTACAAAGCATTTTGGAAAGGATAAACCCTTGCACTTTCTTCCATGACTACTGGAATCCATTTTGTGGCACTGTCTGTTACATTTGTTGTCTAGATAACTAATCTTAACATTTTCAATAACGTTTGGGACAGTGCATTAATTTCTTTAATTTATACTCCTAAATTAAGTTGGGTTTGGGTTTGTGGTTTTTTGTTTGTTTGTTTGTTTGTTTTGATTTGTTTTTCTGATATGGCTGTCCATCTTATTCAAATGAGGATTAGAGGTTTCAGAAAAAAATGCTAACAAAATAATTAGCTTGAAAAGGTAAGCAAGAATAGGTGCTACCATTGAAGAAGAGGCATTTGCAACTTATTTTTCACTACCAGCATTTTGGATAGTCAGGCAGCAAATACTCACAATCCATCCCACAGTGTTGTATGGATCTGTTTAAAGGACCAAGCTGGAGGAAATGCTGTTTTCTTAATTCTGGTGCTATGGAACAGCTTGTTCTGTGATGCAAACTGGAACTGCCTCACATTATTAGAAAGAAAAGCCATAATAACCAGCTCTTTCGCATGTCATTTCTTAGCCATTCTTCAGCAGATTTACAAAAATATTGCTTAAAGAAATTAATCTGTGGAGATTTACATGAATGTTTAAAACGTAGAACGGTAAAGGTGACAAAGACACAAAAACAGAACTCAGTTGAAATCTGCTTAGAGGTTTCTTGGACATCTTTTGATACAGATTACAAATAAGAAATATTCTGCCATTTTAGAGTTTATTAAGTTCATTTTTTTCCTCAAAGGCCCACTTTTATGGGGCCTTTTTAATATAGAATATGAAAATTGTATGTAAACATACTGTTCTATCAAAAGTTTATTTTAAAATATCTTTGCAGAGCATGTTTAGTAACTCCATCATACTAGCTGGTTAGTATGTGAAGGTTAAACTTTGATGGGGTTTGAAGTTAACAGTTTTTAACTTTGCTAATTTAAATGATGGATTAGAGGAAATACTGCTGTCTGCTTTGTTCTAGCATGCAGTATAGGTCAGATGTATTGCCTCTGTGTAATTTTGGGGGGGTTGTGTTTGTATACAGTATTCAAATCTGTCATGGTAACTTTTTTTAAGGGTATGCCTCGAATTGGGGTTGGCTAAGGAGAGTGTTAATCTATTTAAATGAGCTGGTTAGAGCCATAGGAGGAGGCCTGTGGTGTTTTCAAGGCTTCTCAGCCTGAAAGTGCCGCATAACCCTTTTAGGTTGCATAGCAACAGGCTCCTAGCAACAACAATAGATTGAATTTCCAATAGTGACCAGGCCGGATGTAATAATAAAGCAAGAGTACAAACAGTTGTCATGGTTTTCTTTTCACAGTCAACTAGTGTTGAATTTAGGGAGATTCTGCCTCTCAAAGCGGTGAACCTCTTTGCAAAATGAAAGTAATTTTGAAAATTGAGGTACCAAGACCCTGACAAGGTGGTTAAAATGAGTGACTTTGATGTCTAGTAGTTTGAACACTGGGAAAAACACATTGAATTAGTTGTTAATGAAAAAGAGTATTTAGTAACCACTTTAAATCACTTTTAAATCTCAACTTCTTTTATAAATTCACCTGTACTGGATTTTCATAGAAACCCCTAGCTGTATGGATATACATGTTGTTTAGAAAAGTTTGGAAATATCTTGTGAGTATAATGTTAAAAGGTAATGAATAAAACTGAATAACAGATTTGTTTTATGTCACTAATCTGTCAGTATTTCATATTTTCAAGACCTGCTATGTGTGAAAGGTAGAACTATATGGACAAACAAATGACTTGGAATGACAGACAGACATTATCTCACAAAATAGCAATAGTTGTAATTCTGGATGATTACATTTCAGTTTAAATGTTTTGACCTGACTAACAGTTGAAAATTTTGACACTGGTTGTTAAATAAAGATGTAGATTGACACTAGATTAACACCTCTTTTCAGTTCCTGTATGTGTTTTTGGGCTAGTGTTGAAGTATCACTATAGTAAAGGCCAGTTACCTTAACAAAAAGGACAAATTCGTTATTTGTAATCTGCTATGTTCCCTTAATATGGCACCTTTTGGTTTCTGAATAGATGAAAACTGTTCTAGGAGTATAAAACATTCATTTTTACATAGAATATAGAACATTTATTTTTAGTTGCTGATAACAGGGGCAACTCTGGGAGCTGTACAATATTGAAGAAAAAATACAAAAATATATTTTGTAAGTTGTAGACTTGACTTGAGATGTTTCACTGGATTTTGATGTTTCAGTATATTCAGACATTTTTAAAACTGAATTCTGAGGAAAGTTTTCTTTTCAGTGGACCTCTTAGGTCTGACTACAGTTCATATTCTCCATTTCAGCTGTTAATCTCAGCGTTTTGGTAGAGTCATAGAATGTTAAGGGATTTGAAGGGACCTTAAAGCCTTGGGCAGGGACACCTCCCATTAAACCAGGTTGCTTATGACCTTGTTCCATCCAGCCTTGAACACTGCCAGGGTTGGGGCATCCACAACTTCTCTGGGCAACCTGTTCCAGTGTCTCATCAACCTCACAGTGAAGAATTCCTTACTCAGTTTTACCTCATTTGACCCTGGAATTATCATTGTGAAGGGTATTAGCATGGTCACAGGAACATATTTTGGATATATTCAATGAAACAAGATGGTTTTATGTGATTGTATTCAAAAATTGAGTTCTGTTATTTGAATTGTGAGTTAAGCAGTAGTTGGAACAACATTCTGAATTAGTGTTATGTTTGTAATTTAGACAGTCCCCTCATTTAAACTCTTGAATTTTAATGCTTAAAAAATTATTTAGGAGTGTAATCTAGTCTGAGTCTGACCTCTAAGAAAAAGCAGCATTTGTGGATTGCTAACTAATTTTGTGCACTACAGAAGTATTTATGTGGTAAAGTAACTTCTGCCACAGCTGGAGAGCTGGGAGAGTTTGAAGGATTTAGCAGAATTGGAGGTTTGTAACTTAGAATAAAGTTCAGATCTGATAATGGAATTATAGCTAGGATATAGAAAGAAGGAATTTAAAAATACAGGAATGTAACTTTTACAGCATTCATAGATTATGACTATTAAAGGTATTTTCACTGAGAATTGTTTTGTATGGTACAGTTGTAATATTTTCAGAGAAGTCTCAAGCATTTTAACCTTACATTGTAACAATAGTATCTAGTATTTATGATGGCAAATACATTGTCTTAAATCATGTGCATTACAATCAGAATTTTTGTAAGAATGTACTTTACTTTCCCGAAGTGCAGTCATTAACTTTGTTCAGTTCCCTGTGTCCCTTCTCCTACATAGCTGGATTTCTGTATGTTATATTAGTCCTTGCTTTTACTTTTAGACCAGAGATGTTGCTTAGAATAGTTACTTACTAATGTTGTTCTTGTTGGGCAAACATAAATAACTGGATTTGTGGGTTAAGGCTTCAACTTCATCCAGACCTAATCTATCAGGCTGCTTGCCTCATAATTTAAAAAACCCAAAAATCCCTTTTCTATTCAAATCAAAAGAGCAGAGGTTGGATATTTCACTCTGCCAGATATGATGGTAATGAGTGTTTCTTTGCTTCCTGTGCTTTTAGGGGAGTTCAAGTAAAACTTACATCTGGAAAGGATACTTTGCATTTCTTAGAGCTTACAGTTTTTATTAAAGAAAAATAATTATTTAATATAATAACTAAAAAATGAGAGGACAGAAAACCGATTGTAGAGTCTTGTAGCATGTACCAGTGGAAAATCTTGAGGAACAAAAATGGAAGGTGAGCAAAAGAGAAAATACATACTCCCGATTTTATTTATTTATTTTAAGCTGTAAGAATATGTAATTTTAGGAAATGTATTCAAGTGTTTGGAAGTGTAGAAAGAAAGACTGTGAGGAAGTAGGTCTCTGAAGTTTGAAGGACAATAGAGAACAAGAAGTTTGGCAAAAACCCTGTGTAGTTTTGCGGGCTGTACATTTATCCTCCTACTGAATTGCCATGAAACATAATTTGTTGTGGTTTAGGATTATATGTTTAATCTTTTTTTTTCTAATAGTGCTGTTGATATGCAAATTTATTTTCAGAATTTTCCATTTCATCTAAACATATTCTATTCTCATATTGATTTATTGTAAGAACAGTTACACTACAGTTTAATGCAAGAAGTCAAAATGATTATTGTTTTGTTTAATGTCTATAAGTTGAAAAGTGTGGTTTGGAATAATTGACCAGAAATCAATTCTGAAACAGACATCTCTTATGCTTTCTGTTTATTTTTTGTAGTGATGTCTTTCTTTTCTCAAGACCCTAACTATGACTAAAATAACAAATACAAGCAATAATGTTGGTTTATGTAGTGTTAATGATGTAAAATTACAAGATGATTAAAAAAACTGAGTTTTTTTAATGGGTAAAGAAACAGGCTGAAGTAATGAATGCTTCCAAGCAAAAAGCTTTATTAGCATTAAATGTAATTGTTGTTTGGAGGACTACAAGATCTAATTCATTTTTTTGGACTTAACTGCTATTTAAATTATACTGGAGCGTATATGGTATTTTTCTTTCGTAAATTTACCCATGTACAGTATTCATCGTATGCTGTTATTTATGCCACATTTTTCTGCCAGGAAGAGTGAGGAATGTCAATGAGATGTTTTTCTGCTTAATTAAATACTTAACACCCAACTTAATAGGTCTACATCACATAAACATAGCCATTAATCATCAGATATAAGTACAGAATGCTGTTTTGTGCATTGGACTTGAACTTGAGTGCTTGAGTGTTCAGTATCTCTATTTTTTATACACCCTTGAAAACTTTAAAGTTACTTGTATTGGAAAGGTAGGTGTAGGAAGCTACTGTGCTGTGAATCAGACCTGCTTTTATCTAGAGAGGACAAAGATGTGCCAAAATAATCTTTGGTGGTGACCTTTTGAAGAGAGAGATGGGATTTTCAGGTTATGAGATTTATGTATTTTTATAATTATGGAAACTATTACTTCAGAATGCTCATGTTTTAGTGGGTTGTTTTGGGTTTTTTTGGGGTTTTTTTGCAAGGGTTTCATTATTGGAAAATTCTGAGTTGCCTAAGATTTACAGATTTCTGAGGTATTTTCATGTATTTCTGACAATTGAGAATCTAAGATTTCTGTGGTATTCTGAGAAAAAATACAGTTTTGCTATTTTTCTTCCAAATGCATTTTATGTTGTAATAAATAGGAGAATATCTAAATATTATTGCTAAATATTACATATAGCTTTACATTTATACTTTCATGACTAGTTCTTAGTGTTTGTCTCATGTTTTTAATAGGATTTTTGACCATTCTGAAAATGGTGACTATGATCCTACAATCTTAAATGTAGCCCTTGGGTTACCAATATGTGTTAGTTATTGACAAGAATGTTGTCATTAATGACTTCTCTTTTAAGAATTTACAGTTATAGTGTGTGAATTGCTGTCTCCCATGATTTAATTTTTGAAGCATCCTAGAATAAAAAGCCCTGTGTTTGGAACTTGGGTAATTTCTAGGTCTTTCTAGAAGCACAGAAAATTTCTATTACAGCCATTGAAGATGCTGACCTATAAAACAAACCTTGTTTTAAATTTCTTTTCCTTGATCATGAAATATAACTACCAAGCCAAAATCAGTCAGTAACATTACGTTATTCATGCTGTGAGATAATATGCCATTCAGTTTTTACATGAGTATGAGAATAGTGGTGATACCACCTTAACAGTCATTTACTTCACTGAAATAAAATATATTAAGCCTCTAATCATTAGATAAATAATACTGTAATTACTTGAAGTCTCAGTAGCTAGGCCTGTTTTTTCTTTTCTGTAGAAGACAGTCTCTTTTGAACTTGAAGGTTGCTTTGACATGACAAATGTGACATTAAAATCAGTGTAGTTCCTTGGAATAATTAATTGGCATGCCAGTGCTCTTATAAAAGTGGCAAATGTAGGATGTTTCTGGTGTTATTTCAAAATAATTTAAAACAGCAGTAACACTTACTGTAAAAACATGGTGTTATAGGTTCAGACGTACGTCAGTTCTTTTAAAAAGTTTCACTTCCTTAATGTGTTTGACTAGGTAATTTTATCAGAATTTATTAACATGTCAGTTGTGCCATCTATTTGAGTTTGGGGGAAGGGGAAAAGGGGATGTTCCTAAATGAATTCTAGTACTATTTCAGCTTTTTTTGATATTGTTGTTTTTAATATCTGAAACAAAACCATTGTAGTGTTGAAAAAATATCTTTTTCCAGGTAATGATGCCTTAGATGTGGAGAGTTTGACTCCCAACTTGTACTGTTAGTCATTTGTGGCTGCTCACTATATTTCTTTCCTGCACTTTTCACTTCCATTTCTTCTTCAGTATGTGAGACAAATGTGTAATGAAAAAAGCAAGTAGTTTAATTTTGAGTTGAGTCAACAAAAGATCAAACTGTAGCTGTATGACCAAAGCCATTGGTCTTGCATACCCTGCAGTGAGTTTGATCACAAGGGAACAGCTGATCACTGTGGAAAATAAGTTACTGTCAGTGGTCTCTTTGGGGATTATTTAAATATAGAAATCTGTGTAAAAGGAGGATAGGGAATGAAACATCCAGACAGTAAGCTGAGTTCTCTAGTTGCAATTTGGGGCAGATCTGGTAGAAAAGGGCAATGGTAAGGGCCAAGGTATCCAAGATACATTCTTCACCTTGGTCTTTATTGGTAAGATCTGCCTTCAGGTGTTGCAGGTACCAATGGAAAACCTCTGGATCATGGAAGGATTGCCCTCTGTGGAGGAGTGTCAGGTTTATGACTGTTTAAACAAGCAGGACATACAAAAGTGCATTGGTTCAGGGAAAATGCACACAAGAATGTTGAGGGAGCTGACCAATGTCACCAGGAAATCCCTCTTGATTGTTTGAAAGGTCAGGGTGATCAGGGGATATTCCAGCTGTGGGGCTGGGAATATGTGTTTTCATTACATTTTTGATCCATGCTTCTGTCTGTAGACAATTACCACAGAAATGCGGTCGTTTTATATTTATTCTTACTAAAAATAAGTAGACATTTTTCCACGTCTTACTCCATTTTATTAAATCCTTTTTTTTTCCCAAATTAATAGATATCTACATAGTGTTCACTTTTGCTTAGGATTGTATTTTCTTTTTTGGTACAATACTGACTAAAAACAGATACTAGAACTGGATAAGTGAGTTATTCAGCTACCAGTTTAAAAAAAATTATTCTGAATGCAACATGATATGATTTAGTTAAAATGCTTTCAATGCTGTTTTGCTGTCTGGTTTATTAAAGACGCTTTACGATAGTATAAACTCTGCTAGTAAAGACTAATGTAAGGAAATAATTAAAGAATAGAGTTGTTCATGGTGAGTTGAATTTCATTAATTTAGTCACGTAAAATACCTTAATCAATTAAAAAACCAATTGAGCTAAATCTGAACTAAATACCAGGGTGCAGTGATAGTCTAGATGCTAAAGTAAGTTGCATAGAACTATTCCTTGCTTTTCGTTTATGCTGGTGTGATTAAAAAGATGCTGTGTCAACATTCCTGTGGCTTTGTCACTGCTAACCTACTATACGACCTGCTGTTTGGCAATGAGCCTATTCCTTGTGATTTGCTTTTAAATGGGAAATCTAATTTTTGCAGATTATACAATTGTGTCTATTGCTCATCTGGGAATATTTGAATTAAAATGATTAGGTATTTGACAGTTGATTTATTGGTCATAGACATTAAGCAGATCTTATTTCCATAGGAAATATCTGTCAGGACTCACCTGTTACAGTCAACAGTTTGAATTCTACAAACGTGTGAATAAATAATTTTTTGCTGTATATTGCCATTTTTTTACTATTGGATACTACTTGTTCAGAGATCAGAAGGTTAATGAAGAGTATTGGATGGTTGAAAATGCAAAGACATATTGAAAATCATGAAAAGGAGTGTGGGAAAACAGAGTACTGAATTTGAAGATTCTCAGCTCTTAGACAAGGATCTTCACTGCATGGGTGAGGATGCCTGAGAGTTGTTTTGGTTTTGCTAGCCTAGAGGTTATAGAGAGAATGAAATGTCTACTGAGAATTTTTTCCTACGCTTAAGTCAGTGAAATACTTAGAACATGCAAAACAGTAAATGTCTGTATGGAGATAGATGTTCATTTTGTATATATTATTAGAGTCTAGAGCTGAAGAGACTCAGTTCTGCTGCTAGCTCTGAATTCAACCCTCTAATGAGAGGAATATAATCACTCATGTATCACCTGTTAGAGGGCTGAATTCTAAACATTTTAAAAAAGAGTGAGAAAAACAAGAGGATTAATCCCTGAGTTGCATTTTGAAGAAACTAGTTAACATCACCTGAGATTTATTTTTATCATGTTGTACAGTACGCACCTTCTGTGATTTTGCAGTTGTCCAAATCAGCAAATCTACTCAGGTGACATAATAAGCCACAACAATTTTTAATAAAATGAAGTTAGTAAGCAGGCAAAGTAGAGTTTCCATGGACTAGAACTTCCAGGATTAGCTGTAGCTTAGCAACATTCTCAGTGTATCAAGGTCTTAGTGTATTAAGGTGTAATTCACATGTTCATCATTTTATTTCAGAAGCTAATGTAATTAAGGTAATTTTTGAAGTTAATGTTCATTCATGACTGTAACATAATAGAGCTACATTGGTTTATCAGTTTATCTTCCATGATACTATTGGACCTCGTAACATCTTCATTAAGTGAATTTTAAAAAGTAAGTTTCATAAGCTCAGTCACTGTAGGGGAACTCTAAATGTAGTACCTTACCTTGGTGGTCAGATAACTGATTTATCAATATGATGTAGTATGAGAGAGATGACTAATCAAAGTGTTTAAAATGACATGTGGGTAAGAAAGATCGTGCCAGTGATTATATTTTAATCTTCCATTATATTTCATTAATTTCAGATGTTTTAAAGAAGTTTCTGCACACTACAAGAAAAATCAAAAAGAAGAAAAATTAAATATTTATCATGCAGCTTCAGATTCTCTATAGGTGTCAGTCAGTCTGTATCAGTAATCATGAGAAGGTGGGAAAAAATTAGGTGATGGATTTCATGCAGGCATGCATTTGGAGTTAAAAACTACCATGTGTCTGTAGTATTTCTAGTAGGTGCTTGTCCTAAAAATAAGCATTGGTGTTTCAGCCTGTTTTCAAATATCTCTACAGTAGCTAAGTGTATTTTTATGCACTTGGTGTTTAAGGTTTCAGGGAGTTTACAGATTTCAGCTTCTATGCCATTAACTGTTTGAGGATAGCTATGTAAATAACTATTTTACTTTCTTTGTACTGCTTCTGTAGTTATATCATTTAGATACTTTGGCAGCAGTGGTGATGGGCATGTTAGTTAGGAAATGTTAACTTCTGATGTTTGGGGTTTTCTTTGACCTTGCTTGAAAACATGTAGACCTCTGTCCTGATTATTTGTTTAGGCTAAACTGGAACAAGAACTAGACAGCATTCACTGTAATAAAGATTTATCAGGAACCCTGGAGTACATGAAAAAGTTTTTTAAATTTAAGGATAAGACAGAACACACTTTGGGAAAGAGCTGTGCTTACTAAACTGCATCTCTAGATGCTAGTTCTTGTAGAAAATGTATAGGAAATATTCTTAAAACTGTGCAGTTACAACATTATAATATATTACCTAGTTTTCTACATTATAATGAATGTGTAAGAAAGCCATGTGAATAATTTGGTACCTTACCTCATTGTTACACCTCACTTGTGTGTATCTTTTCTGCCACCCTGTGGGCTAATTTCATTTCTTTTTCTAGAATGAATTCTTCCTTGATTTCCTGGAGAGGAACAGTTATGTTTTTTCTTACATAGATTTTTATGCAGTTGTTTTCTACCTGTTTTTATTTTCTGAGCTGTAGTTGAACAAAACTCCTCCTAGTGTTTTAAATTCAGAATAAACTCCCCTAGGAACCTGATCACTTAAGTTTCTACTGTCAGTGTTTGGAATTTCTAAAGATTCTAGCAATCTGTTTTTTTCTTCAGCTCATTTGTAGCACATGGTGTCAATATAAGAACAAAGATGTTAAAAATGGCCAGGAGTTCCAATTTTCAGATCTACAATGTGGTCTTTTCATTTGTTGTCCTCTACTTGGACACTGTTCTCTCTGGACAGTTGACCGTTAGAGCAGTTTCTAAATGGAAGATGTTTTTGGAAAATCAAGTTTTGTGCAGGGAAATCAAAGTGTTTGTGATAGCAGACAGGAGGGAAGGTAAGGCCAGCTGGGGAGACCTTGACCATAGCATGGAGGATTGAGAAGAGTGTGTTGTAATAAGCATGTGCTGTAGATGGAGGTGGAGAAGGGGCAAGACATTCAGTACAAGAATAGGGAAAGAAAAGTTTGAGAATTATTGTAGTACAGATAGATTTCTATAAAAGATAGTAATTCCTAGTTTTTGAAAAGTACGTAATAAAAACCAAGTAAGATTTCATCAAAGCTCTAGAGGCAGTGACTTCTGTAGCTTTAACAGTTAGAAGAGCGAGGACAGAAAACAGACTTTTCATCCTTTTCCTCCTGACTGTCCACCACCCCTTCTTTTGCCCTTGCTTTCTCCCCTTTTCTGCTTTTTTCCTTTTCTTACACTTTGCCAGACAAGAAACTGTGATAGAAGAAGACCATGAAAGAAGAGAGTTTTAAAGGTCTCACTTCGTGTAAGTGTCCCTAAAATACATACTTTAACAAGACTTTAGGTTTCTCTTTGAAATCTGAAATGAAGTAAAAATTGCAGCATTTTCCATGTTTGTGGTGAAATATCCAGCCTTTCTAGTCTAAAGGTTGAACGATGCCACCTGGTTTAAATTTGCAACCAATATTCTTGCTATGATTTTTAGATTAAGTTTCTTATACAGAGTGATCCTTTACAACAAAATTCTAGATATGATAATCAAAAAATGAAGATATTTCATATATCATATGCATATTTAAAATAATGCAGAGAATTGTTTATTTAAAATAAATTGTTCTAGTTTCTATGCCTGATGTGTTCACTCTTTTGTAGATACTTGTTTTGTAATAACATCCTGCTTTCCAAAAAGGACAGGGGCCAGTGAAGCTTAAATGTGAAATATATTTTAGCTTTTCCAAAGCTTATAAACAGACAGATAAACATAAACAGATCTAGGTCTTTATGGTTGGCATTTGCAGTTAATTAGCTTTCACTTCCTTAATAAACAAAGCAAAAGGAGTCACAAGACACCTTTCTGTCACTCTAATAATAATTTATGTAATTAACATATGCAGGTTCTTCAGCTGATTTTAGTGCTAACCTTCCTACATTACACGTAATGGAAGCGATAAGTAAAATGTTGCAGAACATTTGTGTTGCAAGAGAAAGCATGATTGACAGCTACATTCCTCTCCACAGAAAAAAAAATGCATGTGGTAGAGCCTAAAGAATGTCCTAAATGTATAAACCTTAACACTTCACGTTTCAGAAGGTAGCCTTGAAAAATGATTGTTGCTTTTGTTTGCTTTAAGTGTGAAAACAATTGTTTAAATGTTACTTTGAAAACAAGGCTTTGTTGTTTTGGGGTTTTTTGGGTTTTGTTTTTGTTGTGTTTTTTTGGTTTGGTTGGGTTTTGAGGGGGTTTGTTTGTTTGTTTGGTGGGTTTTTTGTTTGTTTTGTTTTTTAAATTTTTGTCAGCAGTATTAGTAATGGAAATTACAGAGAAAAGAAAATTCATTTCGTACTCTGAAATAACATTTTATCCTGTTTGAAATAAACCAGTGTCAAAACTGTCAAATCCAAACAGGTAAATTGGAAGACACAGGAAAAGAAACAAATATGCTAAAAACATACTGCTTTTATGTGAAATTATGTAGGACTTTGTGAGAGATGGTTATGAGCTACAATAATGTGTTTTTCTAATTTGAAGGCTTACCTCTAGTGTCTGTCATGTGCATTGAAGAGGAAAGAAGATCCAGAAATAAGGGTGTTAATCTGAAAACTTGTTGTCTGTTCCCTGTGTTGGTAATTCTGGGTGTGTTGTCCAGAATTAATTGTTTAGTCTACATACCTGAAGATTTTCAGGAATCTAATTCCTCTTGCCTGATCCTTAGTCAGAGTTCCTAAGTATTATGGGGTTTTTTAAGTGTGATAATTTTTTCTTCTTTTTTTCTCAAAAGTGTGAGGTTTTTTAACGTACTGAGACTTAGCACCTTGAATTTGTTGTGGAATTTAGAAGGAAATGGCTAGGATTTAAGAGATGCCAGTCTTGACTTACCTTTTTATTTTTTTAGTACTTTTTAGATGAAGTATTTTTCAATCAGATTGAAGAGCTTTTATCTGAGGAAAATAATATATTGGTATAAAATTTACAATATCCCAATCAGCACAGAAGAAATGAGGCTAAATTGAGGGCTAAAGCTGTTTAGCATCTATCAATCTCCAGGAAAATGTTTTGGAATTCAAGTATAAGTGTTTTTTTCTTAATCTTATCCATTTATTTCACGAAGATTGATCCTTATCGTTGTTTGTCAATGCAAGAAAGTAAATTGCTGAAGTAATTTAAAAGGAGATTGATTTTGTGATGGCTTTTAGTCCCTACCAGCTACTGTCTGCAAACCAGTCCTTGCAGTTGTGTGCCACCCACAAGCTTGCTGAGGTGCACTGTGTTCCTCCAATGATCCTCTAGATCATTAATGAAGACATTAAAAAATTGTGTACCCAGTATTGATCCTTGCAACTGGTGACTTCCCACCTGCTGAACTTTGTGCCACCAGTGACCACCCTCTCTTGTTAAATCTGTTCAGAGCTCTTTTGAAATGTGGGTATCAGCAAATAACACACAATAAATAACACAAATAACTCATAATAAATAACAAATAACACGTTTCAGAACTTCAAAGACTCTAATATGCATGCTTTCTTAGTCCTAAGAAGTCTCTGGTGGGGCAGGCTCTCTCTCAGGCCTTGATGTTGCAATTGTATGATTATATAAAAAGACTCACCCACGGGACATACTTGAAGTTGTGTGTGCCCTGGTTCAACAACTGGTTCATAAGGGTTGCATGACAGGCATTGCTATCAAATTCTTACTACATATGTTAGACTGATAATAATATTAATTCCTGGTTTTTTGCAAATCTTGTATTTTAGCACTATTTTTTTCTTTTCCTCTAATGATGGCTGAGTTCCTGATGACACATAGTACCAGGATTCAGGTGTATCTCAAAGTAACTGTATTGTGGTTTTGAGCAGGAAAGTGGGGGAGGTTACCAAATCTTTGGGGTTTTTTGACACACAAGATTGTAATTATCCAAATCCATTTTTAAACACAATCCTTTCATCAACTTTCACTTCCCTTGGCTTGTGCTTTCATCAGTAGCATTCTTCCCCTTTGCTTTTTTATTCTGTTATTAAATTATTAGCTATTTTCTAATTAATGAGTGAAATTACATAAATCCTGCTCAACTTTCCTTATTTCTTATTTCAAAGCTCTTTCTACAGCATGTAGCAATAAAGTGCAAATCTGCATGGGGTTTAACTTTGAGAACAATTGTTTTGTCACCCTGGGTTTTCTGAGTTTTTTTTAAAAGCCTTCTACTCGTTCATAAGATGGAGCCAGTTCTTTAGTTTCTGCATAATATTAGGAGCAGTTTTTCAGTTTCTCACATTTTGGAACATAAACAAACCTTCATGGTTTTTTTCAGTGTCCTTTGTCTACATATTTCTAGCCTGAAAATAATGTTGGTTGCCAGCTGGTGTAGCCAGTGGGGTGAAGGGGTAGTAAACCCAGAGGCCAATCCATAACCAAACCCACAAATGTATAAAAATGAAAGAAATAAAGAGGCTCAGCCTCTTTTTGGGGAGCAGCTCTGCTCTGCAGAACTCCTGCCTCCGTGTTGTTGTTTTACATGCTGCTTTCACAATTAGTCTCAATTAATTGCTGGTAGTGACCAAATATACTATAATCTATAATCTACTATAATAGAATCAGCTCTTAAGCTATTATGTTTCATTGCATTTTTATTGTGGTTCTGTAAAGACCACTTCATGTTCTCTAGTCCATGAGACATGTTGCAGAGGATATAGTTGCTACTTGTCCTGTTTCAGAGTCTGTGTTTGTTATTAGTTATTACCTTCTCCTTCCATTTTGTCAGTCTGGTTTCTGGCTCTAATAAAATACAGCTTCAAATAATGTGCTGCTTATCCTAAATCTAAGACACAACAGAAATTTTTAATAATTTGATTATCATGAAGATGCATCAATCTTCATGCAAAAGTTAGACAATAACTTTTAAGACAGAAATGATAGAGTGCTAATATATTATGACTTTGATGTAATATATTAACTCCTGTATGTATTCTTATCTGACATTTATTGCAGAGTATGCTAACAGTAACAGTTTAATTTATGACAGCTTGCCAAAGGAAGTATATCCTTATTTGCTTGAGGTCACATTGTGCTTTTGCACTTTGTATACTACTTGTGTACGTACTTTATGTTAAAACCATCCTTTTCTTCAGTGGTACCTCTTCAATATCTCTTGGGATTTTCTTGTTGTTTGTTTGTTGTTGGGTTTTCCTCCTTTTTCTTGCTTAGATCTATCTAGAAACTTGTGAGCGCTTGTTGAAAACTTCCTAAAACCCGAAAACAACAAAATCCATCTTCTTGTTAACCTATGCAGTTTATCTGTATAAGGCAATCTAATACAAGGCAAGGAATATTTATGTAGAAAAAAAAAAGGAAAAATGGACTGTACTTTTGGAATGCAATTTGTTTCAGTATCTGCAGCGCATAAGAAGTTCTTTTAAGAAGACAGACTGAAATTCTTGCAAATATTACTATGCCCCCTAAAAAGCATCACGGTTTTAGCTCTCATTTTAAAAGATGCAGAGTGTCATGGGTTTGACTCCAGTTGGGCACTAAGCACCACGAAGCCTCTCGCTCACTCCCTTCCCCCAGCTACCGCCTCCTCCCACCCACTGCGGGGGACAAAAGGCAAATAACGTAGAAACACTTTATTAATTTAAACAAAATATAAGTTACCGCTGCTAGTAACGAAATGAGCGTGCAGTAATACAGCAAGTGTCTGTGAGAGAGGCGTGCTGCGGAACTCTGGCTGCTCACTCCCGGTGCCTGCGGGCCGTGAGCCCTCCCCAGCCGGGCAGGAGGGGGCCGGGCCGGGCCGGGCGCTGCCCGCGGCTGTGGGGCGGAGGTGTCGGGGGTCCCTGGGGCTCTCCCCAGGTCCGGCGGGGCCGGTGCGGGGCTGCGCTCGCTCTGTGCCCGCTCTGCGGCAGTCCCGTCCCCGCCGAGCGTGTGCGGGGCGCGGCCGAGGCAGAAGGGGCGCGGGCAGGAGCCCGGGCAGACGGGGCAGGGCTGGGGCACGGCCCGGCCGCCGCCGCCGCTGCCCCCGCAGAGCCGCTCCCGTGCGGAGCCTGACGGGCCTGGAGCTGGGCAGAGACGGGAGATCTCCCGAAAGGTCTCCTTGCGGGAGAAGGAGACCTTCCCGGAAAGTGACCGAGCAGCCTCAGCTGCCTTCCACGCCTGCTTCCCCCTCGTTCCCCCCGTTCCGCTGCCCCGTTCCAGGAGCAATGTCCGTTCACACCGCTCCCCCTGCCCGGTGGGGCTCGGCTGGCACAGGGCACATGAGGCGGGCGGGGAGGGAGGAGGGGGCTGGGAGCCCTCAGGTGCCGAGGGCCCCGAGAGCCCTCACAGGAGCCAGGACCGAAAGCACCGGCTCCTGAAGGGCAGTGGGTTTGTGGCTATTACACCCCAGGCATAACAAGTAATTGTGTCTCTGGGCCTGCACCACAACCAGCACCTGAGGAGGATCGTAAACACCCCGAAAGGGGGAAAACCTTTGAATCACAGGATGTTTATCATGTTGTGGTGGCTTTTTGAGCTGAGTTAAGCCTCAGTCTCCTCAGATCCTGTAATGACTGACTGTTTCCCCGTAGTGTGAGGACTTAGCAACAGGCAGTGCAGCAATGGAGGCAGGGAACTCTTGGTGCCTATGAAGCACTCTGTCTTGGCACTTCAAAGATCTGTCAGGGAAGAAGGACCCCTTGCTTGCGGTAAGAAAACTTTAGAAGTTGGAAGTAAATTCTGGAGACCGTCTCTTCTAAACCCCTGCTCAACAGGGCCATTTAAGAGTCAGTTGCTCAGGTCCATATGCAGATGGCTTTTGAAAATCCTCAGGATGGAGAGAGCACAAGCTCTTCTAGTGGTTTTTCAGCCTCACAGAAAAAGGAAGTTGTTCCTGATATTCAGTAAGAACCCTCCTGTATTTCAGTCACAGGCTGCAGAATGGATATCTGCTCCATTGTGGACCTCACTGAGTTGTGGGGGCACAAACTATGTCATTATGTTTTTTCCACAAGGGTCAAGAATCTCTCTTCCAGCACTTGAATCACCTTCTCCCCTTCCTACCTCTAAACTTGATGTGCAGGGCTGCTTTTCTTTCTCAGCTGCTGTTGGATGGCTTTTTTTTTACCCTCTCTTGCTTATGTTACCACAGGGGTGTTGTTGCCAGTGCTGTTCAGCTCAGCTTTGGTCAGCAGTGAGTGTGTCTTGGAGCCAAGTGAAAGTGGCTCTCTTTGACATGTGGGAAGTTTCTGAAAGCTTACAAAAGCCAACCCTGTAGCCCCTCTGCAACCCAACTGATTCGAGAACTCAAGAACTGGATGCAGCACTCCCAGTGTGGTCTCCCCATTGAGCAGAGGGTCATGATCACTCCCCTTTTCTTGTCTTCAATACTTTGTATAGTGCACCTGGGGATTTCTGTAGAAAAATACGAGCTAGCTTCTTTCAAGGTGAAAATTCAGGGTGGAACCTGTTGTGCATATATATGTATATCAATATGATTAAACATGTGAGTGTTTCCTTGGCACATGAATTGCTCAGGTTACATGGCATCCAGCTGTAGCAAGATTAAGTTTAAATATTTGGTGTTCTATTGAGCACATCTGGCCCATCTTAGAATAAGTTAGAGCAACTTTAAAAATAACTTTGTAAATTTTTTTGTGTTGTTTTTAGGTTAGGCAAGTATCATGTATACATGTATGTCAAGCTTACTAGTTATTTCTTCTGTCCTGTAGGTCAGGGATTCATTTTTGTTGTGTCTGCACAGAACTTCCTCTGTTTTTCTTTTTAATATTTTAGCATTCTATGTAACAGCTCCTTATATTCGTGGCATGTAAAATACATACAATTCATATTTTAAAGCAAATTTCTGGTCCTAAAGCAAAGTCTTACCAGAAAGACTTTAACTCTGTCATATATACCTTGAACTGAGAAACTTCAGACACATTTCCTTTTATTGTGCTGTATCTTGTAAGGTGGTAGTTGCATAATGGTTTCTTTGTGTGCACCATCTCTTGACTGAAAACCATGCAAATGCTGAATTGTTTCTGTTGATATAAAATATGGCACATTCTGTTGATATGAAAAGTGCAAAATTAATGTATTTTAAAGGTTTGTGTTAGGTATATAGTCTTCTACAGTGTAGAGAACTTTTGTCCAGGGCCTCGAGGATCTTGGGAAAGTGTGAGGAGAGTTGGAAAAGGAGAGAAGAGAAAAACAGCAATTCTTGTAAATATCATAAAACTCAGGTCAGGATCGTCTTATTCTAGGACATACACCATCTCTCTTCTAGTAAACAAGTTAAAAGAAGGGAAGACTATTTCATTAGTATTTTGTTAGATGTGGTGTGTGATAACTGTGCAGTTCATGCTGCTGTTCTAGATTTGTGTAATTTGTACTTCATAAGGAAATTTCTGTCTTGCCTGAAGTGTTTAAACACTGTAGTTAAAAAAAAATAGCAAATATGACTGGCTGCTTCATTGATTAATCAGCAGCCCTGACATTTCAGATGTGAGTAGACCATTTAGATTGTGCTTATTTGCAAATACATTGTGAAAATATAGTGGATACAGCAGGAACCTGAACATAATCTGTCCATTTTCCAACTCCTGTAGATCTTATTTTGTGTTTGGTGTGAGTTGAACAACATTTTTTTTGTGCTGTCTTCTCAAAGCAATTGAGGTAGTTGTGTCATTATCTTGATTCACCAAAAATGGAGAATCACTTGGAAACATATCAGATTTGCACATTTTAGCTGACTAAGTATTTTAGTTATGGTTGTAGAGTTATGTGGCTTTTTGTTATTTTTTTTCTTAGGATGTTGACAAATATTTGGTAGGTGGGCAGTGTTGTTTACATGGAAATAACACAATATAACAAATCAATGTTGACTCAGAATGAAAGTAAATCTTGAAGTAGCTTGGCACATACTTTTACTCAGTGCTAGAAACTTGAACTACAATCCACAGAATTAAAGGAAAGCTGCTCTTTACCAGAAGTAAAAAATCAGTGCTTATCTAAGCATAATGCAGTCAGTGTGATACCTGTCAAATCATCTCAGATATTAAATGTAAATATAATAGCTGCTTTGGCGTATGTGCTGTGAACAGTAACACTTCACCAAACTTGTTTAAAACACATAGTTAATTATGTGGGGTCTGACAGGCAAGTTTTCTTCTGCAGTCAAGGAACTTGCCTTTACAATGATTGATAGTTTTTGCTTGCTTCGCTGAACTCTAGTGGAACTGCCAGTAATATTTGTCTCTCTGTATGCTAAATGAGTGAATAGTTGAGAGAGTAGCTCAGGCTTTCAGCTCTTCATGCTACAGTTGTCCTCCTAAAGTTACAAAAAGCCCAGCTAAGGTAAGAACTATTTACTGTGAAATTGTAGACAGACTTGGAACATTAGCTCTGTAACAATAAAACTTTTTTGTACTGAAAGGCAGTACACGTCGGTTTATACAGTGCAAGTTCCAAACGTTGGCGTCACAGTGCTCTCCTTCCATGTGAAAAGAAGTCAACATAGTAGCACCAGTGTAATTTTTGCAAAGTGAGAAAGACTCACAGTATAGGATGAAGCCTTATGGAGCAAAAGGTGTAAGAGAAGCTGTAGTAGGAATCAAACAGGTTTTTTCAGTAAGGATAACAAGCCTACTGCTGTAATGCTGCAAGGATGTGAGCAGGGAAAGAACAAATAATTTTTGTGTCTCTTAGCTGGAGACAGGGAGGTATCATGCTGCAATCCAAGCCAGGCAAATAATAATATTGTGTATGGTGAAGGTCATTCTTAGTAAGGCAAAGTTATGTGGACTAGGAAGTATGCCAAGTTATTTCTGACACGTGACCAACCATTTGAATTAAATCTTACTATTTCCATCTGTCAAATGGTGGAGAAATTTGATTCTTATTTCTGTTTTCATCTGAGAGCTTTTCTTTTCGTCTCTTACTTGTGAAAATGATGTACAGATCCAAGCTCATTCTTAACAGGAAATTTTCTTACCTCAAAAACCTTTTTTCTTATGTATAGTGTTTTAAACTTCATCTTCCAATCTGCTTGCATTGGTTTTGGGTCACACTGTTCTTTAATGCACAACCACAGTGGATCAGAGGCAGACTGTTGAATCTGGAACCATACTGTGAATAACTTGTCTTAGTTTGATTTGGATCCATTCTTTCTGTAGCCAAATTTGTCAGTTGCTGCAGCCACTCAGTATGTTTTTTTCATTTTTTCAGTGTACAGATTTCTTAAATGTAAGTGAACCTATCTGTAAGGAAATAAAACATTCCAGTTTTCTGATAAAAGTCTCTGCTCTTTTGATGCCTGGAGGATACCAGTAAGTAAGTGAGAATGTCTAGTTGACATGAATATAGGTTAATAATTCGGTATCTACTGATTTACTTGTTTTTTTCCCCAAGATATTAGATGAGTTAAGAAGAGATAAATGAGTTATGGGAAGAAGGTTGTTAGTTTTTCTTTAGAATGAATTAAGAAATCTATGCTCTCTGCTGGAGTATGTGTTTTGTTGGGTTTTTTTAATCAAGGTTTGGGTTGCCTTAGAAAAAACTACTGGATTACTGATTATTTGAGATTTATAGTCACTGTGCTACAGCTTAAGCATCGTCTTTAGCATTTAGAACACAAGTCCATCTGGAAATTGGCCACTTCTAGGATTGAGTATGTGGGGAGGCTATCTCAGAGAAATGCTGGTAATGCATCATATTTACCACTAAAAGTACTTGGATGCTTCTGAAGTTATAAAGGTATGTCATGAAATTCAGGAGGCAGTTTACCTGGGGGTCCTTCTTCAGGAAATCACATGTATGTAAACTTCTTTTGTTAAGGCTGAACAAATCCCTTCTGGTCTGCCTTTCCTCCTACGTCGAATATACTTGTGGATTTTTTTTGTGGGTTTTTTTTTTTGTTGTTGTTGTTTTTTTGTTTTTTTTTTGTCTGTTTTGTTTGTGGGGGTTTCTTTTGCTTGTTTGTTTGTTGTTTTGGTTTGGTGGTGTTTGGTTTGGGTTTTTTTTGTTTGGTGGTGGTGGTGGTGTTTTTGGTGGTTTGGTTTGGGGTTTTTTTTTGTATTTTTTTCCCTTTCTGTGGAGTCCAAAGATGGATAGAGCATTTCAGGTGGAATCTAACATCTGGAAGTGAGGCACTTGCCTCTTACAGTCAAGTCTGCTGTTCGTTGCCTTTACTGCAAGGATGTATCAATCTACAGTTCCATTTTCTTTACTCCAGTTGTGTCTAAATACCATGTCAACATTTAAAACATGTTACAGTGTACTGTTGTCTAGGGAGGTCAGAAATACTTATCTGAAACAAGTTAAAGTCATACGTAATTAAAACTGTCATGGCAAATGAAGTACATGAGAATATTTTTTCTATTATTATTATTAATAAAATAGCACATAATATGCTGGGATTTGTACCTTTTAAAAATCACAGATATAAATTAAAATACATTCCACTGTCTGTTCGTTAAACAGTTTAGTCCTTGTAGATTCTCTTTGGAATATAAAATGAAGTTGTCAAAGTGTCTTGAAAGATGAATGTTCTACTACAGCAAATGCTGTCAAGACAGGAACAGCCTTAAGTAGTCTTAGGAAGAGAGAGGAATGTTGTCCATTGATACACAAAATAGATTATGATTTAGGAACATACAAGCCTTCTGGTAAGTCAGAAATACTAAGCCATCAATTTGTGGTTGATCTAGGACCTGAAGTTATTCAAAATACTACTTTTTTTTTTTTCCATATTAAGTTCTATACCTTCATGTGAATTATTTGATCAGTTCCTAGGTCTGAAAGTTTAATTTCCTTGAAATAACTTTAGAAATGTTTTCCAGTTTAGGGAGTTCATAGGATACATCTGCCTGGTGGTGTGTAGACCATGATAAGCAAGCTATGCCATTGTTCAGGGCTGACTGAGGCTTCAAGGCAGAGTTAATTACTTTGGTGCTAAGGAAGAGTTTGCACACTCTGCCGAAGCATTCCACATAATTCATGACTGAATGTGATCAGTAAAAAAGCTGCACTGAAGTGTTCACAAAACTTGGCTCATTTCTCATGGCTTCATTGTCAGTGCTTCTGACAGAATGCAGAAGCACTGCATTTTATTCTTTGGAATATTTTTAGGTTTAAGTATGGTTTAAATCCATCTGGCACCTAAACCCCATGCAGGTCCTCAGTCACTTCCTCAGCAGGATAGGGGAGAGAATCAGAAGGGTTATCCCTGTGGTCACTTGAGGTCAGCTGTCCAGCTTCTTGCACACCCCTTGCCTACTCACTGATGGGGTTGTGCAAGAAGCATAAAAGGCCTTGGTTCTGTGCATGCACTGTTCAGCAATAAGAAAAATATCTCTGTATCATTAACACCAACCACTGTGAAGAAAATTACCTCTACCCCAGCTAAACCAAATGCATTCCAGCCTTATTTCTTGGCATTTATGTCATGCTCAGGTCCTATACTTCTTGGTATGACCTCATTAACCACTACCGCCTTTCCATTGTTGGATACAATGCACAGATAGCACTCCCTTAGTCTGAGCACCACCTCAGCAAAACGTCCATTGAGTTTGTTTAGTCAGTGGCCTTGGGCTCCATCTGTTCTGGCAGTCACTTGGGACAGGGGAGGTGGTATCTTGCATGGAGTAACTGGGCACCCAAGCCAGCTCAGGCCAGGTCACTGCTGCACTGAAACTGCTTCTTGTAAGGCATCTCCTCCTTTGGTTTGAGTGGTTACTGCCACAGTAATTCCTATTCGATGGAACTCAAATCATGCTTTACAGCAGCAGTGTAAAAGTATATCCATTACAAGCTCTGTCCCTCATCCTTTTGGGCTTAACCAGAAACTTAATGGTTTAACATTGCAGTGTGCAACTTCTTCACTTGTTCCTACCCTGCCTAGCAGCAAGGAGTTCCTGCTGTGGTCCACCATTACCCTCCATGGACCACAGAGAGACAGCGTGCCTCCTTACCATGGTCTTCCCCAAAACAGGCTGCTGGGGAATCTCTTGCTTCCCCTCCTCCATCATGGGGTACCACCCACAGCAGACAGTTCTCCACAAACTTTTTCAGTGTGGGTTCTTGTCACAGGCTGCAGCTCTTCTGACCTGCCCAGCCTGAGTCCCTTCCAAAAGGTGCAGTCCTTCAGAAACAGCATGGGTCCCTCAGAGGGTCACACGTCCTGCCAGCAATCCTGCTCCAGGGGGGGCTCCTGTCTCCCTGCATCCACAGGTCCTGCCAGGAACCTGCTCCAGCATGAGCCTCTCGCCGGGTCACAGCTGCTTTCAGTCATGCAGCTGCTCCACCGTGGGGTCCTCCATGGGCTGCAGGTGGATACCTGCTCCTGCAGGGACCCGTCGTCCTCCTCAGGTTCCCACTGGTGTTGCAGCCTGTCCATACAGCAGCACAGAAAACTGCAGCAACCCTCCAGCCACCTGCCAGCTCAGGCACTTTGCCATGGCTGATTTGGAAATGCTCTCGGGCACAACACGGTGAGGTGATCAGCAGCACAGCACTGCAGCAAGCAGCAAAGGCAACAAGTGGCCACTAATGAGCACTAGACTGATATTCAGTCAGGCAAGCAAGCCTATGGCAAGCACAGGAGCCTCCTCATTACTAGCTAAATGGCATTAGCTGTAAATTTGATCAAGTACATTCAAGTCAAATCTGTTGTTGCCTTGAACCTTTTGTGATTCGCATTGACCACCGAAAAGGACTGTTATGAATTAACCCCAGCTGCCAGCTCAGCCCCATGCAGCTATTCACTCACTTTCCTGCCAGTGGGATTGGGGAGAGAACTGGAAAAGTGAGAAAACTCACGGGTTGAGATAAAAACAGTTTAATAGGTAAAGCAGAAGCCACACACACAAGCAGAATAAAAACCAAGGAATTAATTCAGTGCATCTCATGGTCAGGTAGGTGTTCAGCCATCTCTGGGGGTGCAGGGTCTCATCACACATAATGGTGACATGGGAAGGCAGAGACCATTGTTTCAAATGTCCCTCTCTTCCTCCTTCTTCCCCCCACTTTATATGCTGATGTCTCCTCCCAACCTGTGCAATGCCAGTCTCCTCACCAAATGGCAGTGTCAAAACTAAAAAGGTCTTGGCTCTGTGCAAGCCTTGCTCAGCAATAATAAAAGCAGCTCTATTTTATCAACCCTGTGTTCAGCACAAATCCAGCACATAGTCCCACACCAACCACTGTGGAGAAAACTCTGTTCCAGTCAAAATTTACATGATGACAATGGACTTCTTTTTTTCTTTTTTTTCTTTAACTAATGCTCCATCATCAGGAACATAAGCCAGAGTAAGAATAGTTTAGGATAGGAGGGTAGTTTGGAAGAAAGGTATATAAGGGTAAGCAAGACTTGTTTGGCTACACAGCTGCTAGGTGCAGAATGACAGATGTAAATGAGTATGAAGAATTTCATCTGGACACTGTGTGTCCTTATCATCTTCTATATTTCCTGCCCGTTGGCGTCTTAATTCTTTTCTAATTGCATTGTATTTCAGAATTATCTTGAATTCCCAGTGCTTTCTTCTCAATTTTCAGGTGATTTGACACCATACCAAGCATACCACCATACTCAGCTTGGTATAGTGTCAAGTTGCAGATTAGTTGCAGCTAAGGTGTGAATTCCTGCAGTTCTTATTGCTGAGTAATTGGATATTTTTATAATGGTAATATTCTGAGAGAGACTGATCAAATCTCCAAACTTCAGGCATGCATGCATTTTTATATGATCTACTACTAGCTGGTTAGCCTGTTACAAGCCAAGAGCCAGGCACTAATCAAATACATTGGTCTTTGGGTTTCTTCAGAGGGTTCATAACTATTTTCAGACATCTCTCCATTCATCTGTTTCCTGCAAATAGTTGCAGACTGTGGTACACAATTGCATGTGATAAAATACTGTATTTCTGATTCTAATTCATTCTTTTTAGGTGTCTAAGGTGAATAAGAATTTATTTCATTTTTCTGTTTCAAGCAAACAGTGTAGTGTCGCAGAGCAAGAATAAAATTATATGTTTTACAAATAGACCTTCTCAATACAGGAAAGGAAAGCTCCAAGCAAAGATATGCTTCAGATGATGCCTCAGTTATTAGCAAAATAAAACAGTCTCTAACTTGTCTCTTGACATGCATGATATACATTCTTCTCTTATGAAATAAAATTGCAGGTTGAGGAAAACAGGAATGGGAGAAACCAGTGAGGTTTTATCAGTTCCATTCATTGTTTAAGTAGATTGCATATAGTTATCCCTGAAGTAAGCCTGCAGATATCCCAGCTGTAGGCCTATTTGTTCATTTCCCAGGTCAATATAGAAAAGATTTGTCTTAGCTTGCTTCTTTGTTTTAAGCCAATATAGTCCTTACTGGTGTCAGAGTTACAATATTCTTGTTGAGGTCTCCTTCTTTATACTTTCATAGTTAAAACACAGCTGTAGCTTCTGTATTTAGTAACCAAATAGATTTCATGTGTAGCTGAGCAAGCCATGCTGACTTGATTCAGCACAGTGTGGCCAGCAGGACCAGGGCAGGGATTGTTCCCCATGCTTGGAACTGATGAAGCTACACCTCAAATCCAGTGCTCAGTTTTGGCCCCCTCACTACAAGAACATTGAGGTGCTGGAGCAGGTCCCGAGAAGGGCAGTGGAGCTGGGAACGGTGTGGAACACCAGTCCTGTGAGGAGCAGCTGAGGGGGCTGGGGGTGTTCAGCCTGGAGAAAAGGAGGCTCTGGGGAACCTCACCACTGTCTACAACTGCCTGAAAGGAGATTGTAGCAAGATGGGGGGCAGCGTCTTCTCCCAGGGAACAAGTGACTGGACAAGGGGAAATGGCCTCAAGTTGCCTAGAGAGATTCAGGTTGGATATTAGGAAAAGAAATTTGACTGTGGTTAAGCATTGGAATGGGCTGCCCAGGGAACTGGTAGAGTTACTGTCCCTGGGAGTGTTCCAACAAGGAGCAGACATGGCACTTTGTACAGTGTTTTACTGGCCATGGTGGTGTTTGGTCAAAGGTCAGACTCGCTCTTGGAGGTATTTTCCAGTATTAATGATTCTATGATTCTGTGATAATTTATGATCGTTTCTCAGAGCCTAAACCTGAGATGTTTAGCATATACATCTCCAAATAACTTTCAGTGTGTCAATAGTATTTTTCACTTTCAGTGTTTTGAACTGCTTCAACTTCTCAAAAACTGAAATACTAAGATTTATGCATCCTAACTAAAAAACCCCAAAACTTTAGCCATTTGGAATCTTGATGCTTCTGTGATGTATGAATTTTGAAGCAAACTTTGGTGCAGTTCAGAAGAAGGGAAAAGATGTTTCTCTTCATTTTCTTGTTCCCTTAGGTGCACAAACTTGCATTAGAACTAATGTTGTTCTCTAATATGATGTAGCAAGACAGGATCATGGTATTTAACCTTTTATTCTTTACATGTTCCAAAATTTAAAGATATTTTAATATTGGACCACTTTTAGTTTCTAGAGAGCTCTAAATAGCCCTTTAAGAGCTTTCATCAGATTTTACCCTAAGCCTTCTTTCTTATCCAGTGACAGTAAATTCTAGATAGGCAAATGATATTGATGATAACCTGAATATGATGTGGTGAGGTTGTTATTAGGTGAAACCTGTGTCTCCATCTACATTCCCTTCTTTTTCTCTCCTTCTTTTTCTTTCTTTTTTTTTCTTAATTGGTTTCCCCCATCCCTATTCGTAGGGGAACTGTGGATTGTCACATTTCTCACCATCTATTTAACTACTGCTAAGGTGATGGGAAAAGGAAGAAAATTACAACACAGCAAATAAATCTGGCATGAATTCTTTCCTTCCTCTTGTGTCTGGTGAAGAAATGACTGAGTGAAGCATATGAAAGATGGCAATGCATTACTAATATCGTAACTTTTAGAGTGTTATGACATGGGCTAAAGCAGAGCTGACTCTTTTCAGTAGTGCCCAATGCAGGTTCAAGAGGCAGTAACAGGTGGTTCTCTCTCCACCTGAACCGAAGCTTTTTCTGTGAGGCTGACCAAGGATGGGCACAGGTTGTCCATGGAGACTGTGGAGTTCCTATTCTTGGCTGTATTCAGAACTCACCTGGATGTGGTCCTGGGCAGAAGGATAGAATTCTGTAGGTAGCACTGCTTGAGCATGTGCCTTCCACTCTCTGGGACTATACTGTCATTTGGTGAAAGTCCAACAGTAAGAATCACAAACATAAAATTTGTGACACATGGAGAACTTAAGTGATTTCCTCTCATACTGCTCATTCTATTAATAAAGTAGATTTTTCCAGCTATAATTAAAAATTATAATTTTTCCAGCTATAATAAAAATTTTTGAATTTTTCATTTCATGTTTTGTTCTACTGAATGGTCAAAATAAATATAGTCTCCATTTTGACATCACTTTTCCTCCCTTTATTTCATTCTTATCAGGTACACATTTAGTCTTTTGATGAAAGGACTGTAGCACAATATCATACTAGGAGGAAAAAACCCACCCAAACATCCATAACTCACTTCTGAAGTAACCTAGAGATCTCCTTTCATAACTGTATAAATGATGCAGAAGCAAAAAAAAAAGCTGTTTTATCCAGGTGGTTCTCTAGCTTTCATATTCTTCCCCAGAAAATAATCAAAATACATTTTGTTGTCAATGAAGAAGTATACATGTTAGACTTTATAATTAATTCTGCTGTTATCATTAGTGCCTTAGAATAAGATCTTGGCTCAAGCTAGAAATTTCATTTGATACTGTAAGTATCATTCTGCATAGAGATATTTTTGGGAGATTGTGAACATGCTCATTCCAGCCCATGACAATTACGCTAATATAATAAAGACAGATGCCTCAGTATCTGAAAAGTACTATTAAAGATGGATAATACTTGACTAAATCTGAATTAAAAGCCGTTATGTGCTATACTTAGGAGTGTAAATAGCAGCTTAAAAAGCACACTAAACTTGTAGCAATGTTCTGTACTAAAATCCTTTATCAAAACTTATTTCTTGTTAAACACTACAAAATACCATCCCAGCAAGGAAGTTCCTGTCAACCTCATCCTAGATTGTTTCCTAAAGACATTTTTATTTCTGAAAAAAACAAACTGTAAGGTGAAATAGCTTATGTCTCTCTATTGCTGCTGTTCAGACATGTTTGCCATCCCACTGTCATCTGTCATCTCAACAAGACAATTGTCCTGCAAGTGCACAGAGGTCTCTGTTCCTCGTGTGTGTTCACCATGCTGAGTTTGAGGCCGTTGAATACCCCTTTGCATATGAGCTCTTCAGACATTCATCTTAGCATGCTGATTTCTGAAAGAAGGTCTGTGTGGCTGCCTCATAAAGGTGCCTTGTAGCCACTTCCTTGCTCATATGCACATTCTTGAGGTGACCCTGCTTAAGCCTCATTTTTTGTTTATGTGTTGCCTTTCATTCATGTCACCCCAGGCCTTTGCTTGTTGAACCTGTCCACCACTCGTTCGCAGGGCCGCTGGAAACTCTTTCCCTCCCCATGTCATTCCTGATTCCAGTCCCTTCCTACCAGGTCAGCTGGCAAAAATAATCTCTGCCCCAATTAGTGAGGTGCATCCCATCTCTTCTAAGTTGCAAACCTCAGGGAAGGCTGTATGATCTTAAAGCTCTGTTGCCAATGCCAGTTCTACAACCAACAACCGGCAGTATCAGTGTCCTCTTCCTCACACCCTTGCACCCAGGATGAAGAAAAACACCTTGGACTTTTCTGCTCACAGAATCTCTAGTGGACAAGCTAATGCTCTAGAATAGCATAAGTGTAATTGTTTAATGGTTTGCTAGTTTTCTCACAGCAAAAATTTTAAGAAGTTGTACCCTGTTTGTGAATGTAAGCTTGGTGCTGGTGTGTACTAATGAGAGGGCTGCCGTGTAATACTGATTATTTTCCAGCAAGATTAAATAAAATTTTGGTGGTTTTGAAGGTAAAATTAGTAAGTACATCGAAGTGAGAGCATCATGAAGTAGTCATTCAATCTAAGCAGCCATGTGCTGTGATCTGCTGGCAATATGGAATTTCATTTATGACTGTTATGGACTAATACTTCTCTTAGGTATTTAGTGAACTGATCATCAGGACAATGCTTTTTATATGAACTTTCTCTGAAGGAGTTACCAGGAGTTTCTACTTGCACAGGTCCCTTCCAGTGTGCACATGTGTATCTCACCCTTCTGTTTGTTACTCTTTTACAGGGTTTTACTACTCAGGAGTATTTGTGTAAGTCCAGAGAGGCAGCTTCTAAACCTCATTCTGTGCCATTCAGTTAACTGTTACTCTTCCATAATTCTGTGAAAAGCTGAAAAAAGACTAAGGAAATTTGTATTACTAACTGCAATATTTAGCACCCGGTACTAATACTAGGCAGAGTCCAGGTGCCTGCTTTGGGATTCACAAGAACCTTGGGAGAAGACAAACAAATAGTGTTTGATAAGAAACTGGGGTTCTAACATGAAAATACATTAGTATCTGGAAAGTACAGTAATATTCTCTTCTTCCTCTGTGAATAGCTTGTGTAATCTGTCTTCTGTGGCTAACACAACACAATTATGAAGTCAATTATTCATAAAATTTTGTTTATACAGAAATTGAAAACGAATGCCTATGTGAAACTAGTGTATTGCTGAGTAATATTTCCATTTATACTCCAGTTCAGGAACCAAGAATTCTGTATTAATTGTTGAAACTTAATGTTCTGAGAAGATTTCCTTTATTGTGAAACACATTATGTTGCTGCAAATTCTTAATTAGGATATTGGCTATTCATCATTATAAATAGATAAGATCTTAAGATTAGCCTTTTATTATGACTATTAAAAGCCTGCCATTACTGCATGTGATTACGAGATCCAGTTGAATTTATCTTCTGTGATGTTTTGTTTAGCCTTCTAGAGAAAAAAGAAATTTCCTGCTGCACTTGAAAGTAAATTACAGGCTTTCATTTTTTTTGCATTGAATTAAAGCCTGCTACATTATTTGATCTAGACAATAAAGCACATGTAGCTGAACAAAACTTTGTAAACTCTGGTCGCTTAAAAAAGTAAATTAGTTCAGTGTGAATTAGTCCAGGAACAAAATAAATTGTAATCTGACACATTTTAACAATCTCTTTTGGTAAGAGTGAAAGTTATACTCTTAAATCATTCTGCCTTCATGTTTCAAGTCTAGAAACCAGAAGGATTCCAACTGAGAGTTTGGGTATATTAGAAAATCTTGAGGGAATTTTACAGACAACATGAAACTGCACAGAATATACAGGAAAGGAGTAATTTTCCGTGTAGTAGCTTTGCCTGAGTTCTGTCCATTATACTGAGGAAATACTAACCTTGTTGCATTCAGCAGCTGGGTCCCGACAGTATCTTTTCCCACTTGGAGAGGTTAATTAGTCTTCTTTCAGAATGTGGCCTGTTTAGCTTACATTCACATCATGCAACAAGCACTGGCTATACAAAGCAATACCATTAACAGATGGGTGTGTCCAACTGCTTAATTAGGCAGAATAAAAAGGAGCTTGTCAAACATTCATCTGTTGTTTGTCATACACCTGACAGTCCAATTAGGCAAGGATGACGTCTTTTCTGCTGTAATATTCATTTCCTTTACTTACATGGAGTGTCAGTGAAAAAAAGGCAGAGTCTTTATTTAGATTATTCTTGTGGCTTTAATCCTAGCCAGCAGCCAAGCCCTGCAGCCACTTACTTACTCTCCAACCAGTGGGGTTTGGGGAGAGAATCAGAAGGCTGAAAGCTGAAGAGCCCGGGGGTTGAGATAAAAACAGTTTAAAAGGGAAAGCAGAAGCCACACACACAAGCAAAGCAAAACATGGAATTAATTCAGTGCTTCCCATGGGCAGGCAGGTGTTCAGCCAGCTCCAGGAGAGCAGGGCCCCATCACACATAAGAGTGACTTGGGAAGACAAAGATCATTGCTTTAAATGTCCCCCCCTTTCTCCTTCTTCCTCTCACTTCATACACTGAGCCTGGTGCCCCATGGTCTGGAACATCCCTTTGGTCAGCTGGGGTCACCTGTCCCAGGCACCCCCAGTCCCCTCCCCAGTGTGGCAGCACCAAAGGCAGAAAAGGCCTTGGCTCTGTGCAAGACCTGCTCAGCAGCAACAAAAACATCTCTGTATTATCAACCCTGGGTTCAGCACAAATCCAAAACACAGCCTCATGCCAGCCACAATGAAGAAGGTTAATTTTACCCTAGCCAAAACCAGCATTGTGTTCTCAATATTGATGCAATGTAAAGGAATTACACTGACTGCATCACTGACATGATGCTAGAAGAACTTCCAGCAAATAGGAAGATGCTTAAGGTTGAATGTCAAACCATATCATATAGCACCTAGAGGGAAAAATCTGCACAGTGTACTGAACTATAATAAAATTTTGCATTTAGGATAGAGACTTAAACCAGAACAATGGAAGCAATCCTTGCTGAGTGCCAGGTGCTCACCAAAACCACTCTATCACTCCAGTCCTCAGCTGCACAAGGAAGAGAAAGTGTAACTACAAGTGCATTGAAAGATCACTCACCAATTACCATGACAGGCAAAACAGATTTGACTTGAGGAAAATTATTTGAATTATTGCCAATTAGATCAGGGTAGAATAGTAAGAAATAAACCTAGATCTTCAAAACACCTTCCCCTCACACCCCGCTTTCTCTCAAGCTTAACTTTATTCCTGACTCTCTACCTCCTCCCAGCAGCGCAGAGGAATTTGGAATGGGTTCCATCAGTTCCTCACACGTTGTTTCTGTGGCTGTTTCCTTCTCGTGGGTGAACTCTTCATATTCTTCCTCAGCTTCTGTGTAGGGTCCCACAGAAGTCCTCCGTTCATTTCTCTATGAGTCATTCCCATGGCCTACAGTTCTCCACAAACTGCTCCAGCATGGTCCCTTACGTGGGGTGCAGCCCTTCAGGACCAGGCTGCTCCAGCACAGCTTTTCCCTGGGGTCACAAGTCCCCAAGCTTGCTCCAGTCTCAGCTCAGGCACCTTCTGCTGATCTTCCACTGACATGTCTGCAGGTTCTCTACCGTATTCTCACTCCTTTCTTCTGTGACTGCAATTTGCTTCTGTCCAATACCTTTTTTACCCCCCTTCTTAAAAATACTATCTCAGAGACACTACTGTCACTGATAGGTTCAGGGCTCAGCTCTGGTCAGCAATAGTTCCATCCTGGATCCAGCTGACACTGTCTTCATCAGACATAGGGGAAGCTTCTGGCAGCTTCTCAAAGTAGTCTTTGGAGTATGTAGTTCCCCTCGCTTGCTACCCAGACCTCAGCAGACAATCAAAATGCACCTGTCTCTGCTTCCTCACCTGTTCTTTCTGAACAGTCTGTAACCATTGGTGGCTGAACTCCACCCGTGGGGTTCATCTCACCAATTTTGAGTACTGACAACTAGGCTGTAACTGTCTAGCAGCATGGAGGCTTCCAACTCCTCAGTTATTTATTGTGTGGACATCAGTTTTAATTGTTAAGATTTTAATATATAAATGTAATCTGAAGTTCTTTCTTCTTTTTTTGTATGCTGGTTATTGTCGCATGTGCTGGGTCCTGAAGTGCATGTGCTGCCTAAAAGTAGAGGGTTCAGTTAACATGAATCTCTGAAAGTCTATTGATTAATTTGAAATTAGTTTGATCTAGAATTTATCAGTCTTTCCAAATATTTCAGAAGAGGAATTTAAATCAATCAGGTGTGCCATAGCCATGGTTTCCTGGGGTTTAAACCAAGAATGGTCCCAAATGGCAAGGTCCTGGCCCTATTGCCTGACCTCATACTACATTTATATACATGTTTTGTGCTTTGCAGTGGCTGCATTTGAATGCAAAGTGAACTAGAGATAGTTGGAGCTGCAGAAACCCAGCCTTAAATCAGCTTAAGACCTTCCACTGCTGTGGAACCCAGCCTTTAGAGGGAAGTTTGCTGTTGACAGGTGGTTCTATTGTCAAACAAGGAGACCACTAAAATTTTTAGGTGCAGTAATTAATTCCTTCTGCTGTCTTGTGGTATGTCCCTCATTTTTTTCATTATGCTTTTGTCTCAAAAAAAATTTAGAGTTTTTGGGGGAGCTTGTTATTTGGTGATGGTGGTAGGGATTAAAGTCCAATTTCTTCACTGTCAGCCATTTGGGTGTCATGAGTTAAACTGAAGAAAAAAAATGACTTTCATAGGTCATTCTAAGTATCTATAGATTTTTTTTTTCATGTAAGTCTCTTTTGTTATGCATGATAAAGCTACTCATTTTTAATGACAGTGGTTCTCAAATTGCTAAAGTATTCTGTTGCTAATATAGATTAATAGAGACTGAGGACAGTAAAATTTCTCAGAACATTTCGATTATAGACTAGTAATTTGTGTTTGTTTGCTGTGATTCTTCACAGACACATACAGTCTTCTGTTTTTGAAGGCACTAGGTGGAGAAGAACCTGCCTCATCTGTTAATTATTCTCACTGGTTAATCATCCACTGCTTAAAAGAAATTTAAGAGGAAAGGGAAATAAAAGGCTGATTCACAATTTTGAATTCATTTTGGTTTGTCACCAGCCAATTGTATTGTCATTTTGGTTGAGCAAAATCGAGGAATCTGCACAATCACAGCTCACAATCAATGTTTCATATGAAGGCATGTCGTTCTTGGTTGTCTTTCTGATAAGTTTTCTTTGTCAGGTATTTTCCCTGATTCTTGAACCATTTAATTCTACCCAAATTTTGTTGTTCCTTTAAACATCAGGGCCATGATCATAGGCATTTGCCTACCATTTATCTTTCTCTAAATGGTTTTAGTGTCAAACATTTCTTACTAATTGCTTTAATGCTTTCTACTGAAGAAGGTTATTGGAGTGTTTTTTTCACTGGGACTCATTAGATGCTTTTCAGGGTTTGGTTTCCAGAGCAGAGGCCTTCATTCTGTGACCTGCTTCAAGTTCAACTTTGAATTTGAATGTATAGAGATTTTAGTGTAATTCGGTAAGACAGAGAAAAAATGCTTTTGAATACTGACCAGTTATTTACAAGCTGAGAGAAGATCTGCTGCTGATTTCTCTGAGTTATTCCTAAAGTGATAAAGCTCAGATAAGTGACATGTTTCTTCATATGTAAGCAAAAGATGTTTCAAATATAAGATAAAAATAACATAAAACCCCATTTATACTAACTCATGTGCTACTAGGTGGAAAAATCTTTGGGCTCATAATGAGATTGGTATTAGCTAACTTTAAAATATTAATAGAAATAAGGGACAAATTAGTGCACTAATGTAAGTGGCAAAATAAAAACTTTTATGCACTAACTTTTTGATTTCATATTTTAATTTTATTCAGAGATCACAATGCAGACATCAGAGACTGGGGCGGATACAGGTTCGACTGTGACTTTACAGACATCTGTGGCTGGCCAGGCAGCAGTGCCCACACAGGTAGTACAGCAAGTACCAGTTCAGCAACAGGTACGTAGCTGTTAATTTTGAGAAGATTAAAAAAAAATCCTAATAAGAGTTCTTTGCAATACAATGAAGAACTTGGTTTTGTGCAAGACTGCTAAAGGAACTTCTTTTCTGCTTTTATGAATTTTAGTGTGCTGGAATTAAAATAACCAGAGAAAAGCAAGCTGTTTTCAGGATCTGTTCCTTAACTGGAGCATCTGACAAGCTCTGGTAGTACTCGTACATGATTCTAACTGTTATTTATGATATAATTCATGCAGTAGCTCACAGAAGTTTGCTTTATGTTACTGAATATTTACATTTTTCCTTTAAATAATGCATATGTTTCTGAAATTACTGACTATATAATTTCTTCATCTGTTTGGATGTCCAAGTAAGTGCAGTACAAATGTAAATATGAAAAGCACTGTTCTTTGCAGCTGTGTGCTTGACTGTCTGCAGATATATACACAATGTCATGAGAGCTTTTGTGGTATGACAATCAGTAACTCATAATGTAAATTTGCCAGGGAAGGAAAAAGATTTGTGTAGCACCCAGCATGGTGCACTGTTGTGTTACATGAGGTGGTTCCTCCTGTGCAGCTGTCCTATGAGCTTCAGAAGAAATGGAGGCAGAAGGAAATGAGGAGCTAAAAAGGAAAAGTATGGAGGTTGAAAATGGGGACTTAGTGTGAAAGCCATGATGGCTGTCCAGGACTTTTCCAGAAAACACAGAAATTAGCTGTTCATGTCATGGGTATTCTGGATGACATCTGAGGTTTTCCAACAAAATCTGACTTCCCATTTTCCAAATCAGTAATATGAGAACTAGATATATTTCATTACATAGTGCCACTTTTTTCTGTGCTGGTGGAGCACTTCTCTCTAAATTAAATTCTTCAGCATTTTTTGAGTTCTTAAATTTCAGTGCATTTTTATATATGTGTTTCACAGTCTCATACATTTCACTGATGTTTTTTTCCTGTTGTGTATACTCAGTTTGTAGTGCCTCATAGTTCCATTACTATAGTGTGATGCTTGAACTTAGTTAAACTTTGTAGGAGATTTGTCTATAACTCCTTTGTAAGATTTGTGAGTTAAATACTTTTTGTCCTTTGTGAAATACAATCTGGATAATTACTTTGATTTATATCTTCTTTCCTGATGACAGGTATTTAATACACATAGTTTTTATGACTTGTTCTTTGCTATTCCTGTATGTTGCTTTTTCAGATACAAGATAGCAGTTTGGTAGTGCTACATGGTTACTTGTTTTCAGCATCTTGGACATACATACAGTAGTCTAATATTACATACTGAATTTGTGAAGTACTGGTCCGTGTGAAGGACTGAAAACTGGTAACCAGTTAGTGCCACATAGGATAATTTGGAGCAGTCCTGGTATTTGTATTGATTGAACTACAAGGTCAGGTTCTATGCATTTGTGTTCTACTCTTACAGCAACATGAAGAACGAGCAGGACTTTGGTATTTGTAAACATCATTTGTGCAAAGTTTCTACCTTTTTGAAAACTTCTAGGATAGAATTGGCTCCTTGTTTGTTGACTAGAGGCACCTGCTGTGAAGGGGCCTCAGCTGAAGCCTCTGCTTGGGAGTGTGACTGCCAGAGTGTCTCACGAATAGTCAGACTGGGAAGTCTCCTGAATGTATTTTCCCACATAAATAATGCGTTAATCTTTGTCACCAACTGTCTATATCCTTTCTAAAGTAATGCTAGTTGTCCATTAATAATGTTACACTTGTGTCAAAACGCAGAAGCCAAGGATCAGATTGGTTTTTTTCCTTCTTTGATTATACCTTAATAAGAACAGCAAACAGTATTTTTTTGTTTCCCTGAGTGTGTAAAACTGTTCCTGATCACGTCTACATACCTCTCCTTTAGTACTGCTGCTTCTGAGTGTCAACTTGTATTGAATCATTATACTGGATTGTTTTTTTCCCTGTGGACATTGTAAATTATATTTTTCCAACTGACTCTTAACATGTATAATCAGCATAATGTTTGAGAACACAAATCTAAAGGATCGGGGATTAAAGATCCAACAAGAATTTTGGGAAATCCAATGGAGACAGTATTGCAGTGATTGAAACACCTAAGTATGGGAGATATGTGTAGAGAGAGATGATTAGATTATGGAAGTAGTGAGGAGGAAGGGAAGAGTGAAGATGTGAATATTGTATGTCAGCAGGAAATGTGATGAAGAATGTAGGTGGGATAGGTAATTTCAGTTGCAGGGTTGAAAAAAGAAGGAATAGCAAATATAAAAGCAATCACTGTGTTGAGAAGATTGCAGGTATGATCTGTCCTGAGGAATTACCTGTGTATAGATTGCATTGGCCTAAAGTTAATATTGTCTCTATGTAGCTTTAGTAGGAATTCTTTAGGCCAATTTGCTTGAAGAAAATTAGGAGAAAGAGCCATTATAATGGCTATTTTAGTAAAGACATTCTTTTGATGGCAGAGGGAGGACTTACTGTTTCTGCACATTCAAAGTTACCAATGTTGAAAGCTGGAGAGAAGATTTTAGACAAGAGTATATAAAATATGGTTTCTTTTTCTCTATGGTTTATAATGAATATACTTAATGATTTTGGCTGTATCTAAATTACATATGAATATTCACATTTTTATTTTATTATCTTGTGAAAAGACATTGCTAAAACAATGGGACACCTGGGATTTCGTAAAATTCAAGCATATTGTAACATGTATCCATGTATATAGAACAATTTAATATAAGCTTAAACTTGCCTATTATGATTTGCAGTAATTTATTAGTGCTTTCTAGTGAATAATGCAGTTTTAGATGAATTTGGTTTTGATTAATATTAAAGCAATGTATAGTATTTCATTTTGCTAGGGAGGTTTCTGTCTCCCATGTTTCTATTCCTGTATGTACACCATATTTAAATGGCATTGCCTGAATGCATTAAATTTGTGATGATTTCGTGACATCATGTTTCTTTCATGCACACAAAATGTACATTTTTTTCAAACTGAAATGTTTTTTCCCTGAAGAAGAACAAGCTACATAAGTGGAGGGGCAGACTAAGAGCCTTTTCTCTTCAGCTGTGTTAGTACTCAGGCATCGTGTCTTCTCAACAATCAAAAAAAGAGTAACTTTTAATATTTTCAGCTAAAACAAATCCCTAATTTCCATATACTTGGTATGAATATGCAGCTCATAAAAGTCTGCTGTAATGCTCCAAGAATAGGAACAATAAAGGTACCATTTATGAAAACCTGGATTTTTCCTCTTGCAAAAGTGACTCTGATGGCAGCTGGTTTCATGCAACACAGCAGAAGTCACTGTTGAGATGGGATAGAGGCAGATAAGAAGCAAAAAGCAGAACAGTAACACCAAAAATTTGTGAATGTAATTAAATTCTGTTTAAACGGCCTGAGGAATTCTCTTGGTTTTCTGTTTCTTTGAATATGGGGTTAATTTTTCATTAATATATCATTGCTTTTTCAACAGGCAATCTTCAGTTCAGTGCAGTAAGCTTCTAAGGATTCAAAATTAAACTCACTTTTGAGTTTATGCCATGCAATATGGAAGAATTGGAGAAATAAAACTAAAAATAAGCTATTTTATAAAAATATATCCATGCATCTGAAGCTGGGCAAAGCATTTCTTCAGAGTCACTGAATTCAGTGGCCATTGCATTCACAAAGCATTCTATCATTCATTAACTGGAGATGCAGACTTCTGCTAATCAAAATTGCTCTTAATGCAAAATCATGTTTAGCATATGAAACACATAATCATGAGCTGACATTAGCCATTATATAAATATGAATGTGCTTAGAATATTACAGCGTGTGCTATTTATATGTTACTTGCCAAAAGTAATCCATACTAATGAAGGAAAAAAATTATTTTTATCTCCAAGGACAGAAAATGTTGCACATCCAAGCTGTTTGCAAAGACACAGTGGATAATTATATGTTCTTTTTAAAATGGAATTTATATATTCTGTTGTTCCAGTCTTTGCTTGGTATTTCTTTGAACAGAAGCACTTTTTATTGGAAATCAAAGTTGACTCTTATATTTTGATTTGTGCTTCAGTGTAAGTTCAGTATGCTTTTATACACTTTATTTTTGTTGACAAACTTTCATAGATAAAACAACTTAGTCCCTCATTTGTTCCTCTGAGGTAGTATAATTAGAAATGCAAAAATTTTTTGCCTTTTTTTTCTTCTTCACCTAGTGAATATAATTATACATGTATAATGAAATAAGTTTTCATTCACCTCTTGCTGTCCTGCAACGTTTCAGCTGCTAGCTTCTAATCCTATTCCAGTTTTTTATTTTAGGCTAGAGTCACTGAAGCAGGAGGAATGAAAGCTCTACTGTCCGATCTTATTTAAGTCAAAAATTGCTATACAAGGTCATTAATTTTCTGTTTTTCGGCCAGACAATAATGAAAATTACCCTGGCTAGTTCACCAGTCCACTCCAGAACATAGTATATAAACTTGCCTGCTGTTGCTCTTTAATAAATATTTTATTGTGTTTTCTGTTTTGAGCCCAGTTCAATTAATTATTGGAGGTTTTTTTAATACAGGAATTTAGGTTTATGTCTCTGGAAAACACTGGGAGAATACTCAACAATTTCTGCTCTCCCTCAAAAACTAGATGAATTAGCTGATACGACTTCTTTAAAAGCTTAATAAAAGGTGAAAGGATAATGACAAACAAAACAGAAGTGAAGAAAAAAACCCCTTTTTTCATATTTTCCACAGTTTTTCATTGTGGTTTGTTTTCTCATAACCAGCTTCTCTCAATCTTGTGTTCATAGAAAGTAAATATACCCATCTCATTTTATTCTGTTGAAGATTAAAAAGAAAATTCAGAGGCACTAGATTTAAAACTCCTTAATGCATTAAAATGAAATAAAATAGGAGATAAAATTAGTATTGGAAATACCATATGAGAAAGATTTTCATTGTGATGGATGTTTCATATACAAGGTTATGCTAAAGACTCCTTACTTATTTTATTGGTCGTAACTTGACAGGAAAAATATTTGCCTATAACTTCCCCTAACTTTAAGTTCCTAGTACATTTCAATACCATGTAGTGACCACAGCTTCCTTTGGCAGGTAATGAGTTTAACTGTAGCAATAATGAGTTTCAGAGAAGCTGAAGCAAAGTTTTTTGTAAGCTTTTAAAATTACTGTATTGGAAAAAAACAATTCAGTGGCCCTCTCTGTATTGAATGTAAGTGTTAAAGAAAGAATGTTCGGATTTTCAGAAGTAGGTAAAATGTTTTAATAGCACTGTAGCATATCCATTCTTAAATGTTGGTTTAAAAAATAAGTTATTTGCTATGCACAAACAGTCCTGAAGTAGTACTACATTTTAGGCTGGTAAAGAACCTACATAAAAGTTGCTGGAAGATTGAAATCAAGCAATGAAAATCTTAATTTTAATAGATTTTGGTGTTTTGTTTCATGGTAAATGATATTTTTATTGTTCTTACTCCATATTAGAAGAGAAGCACATTTTGGAATTTTTCAGTTCCCTGTCCAATAGACAGCAGGTGCTGATGCACTGTATACATACTTTGTATGGGACTGCAGTATCATCTCAGTTCTGACAGAAAGGTCTTGCTCTGTGCTGAATCTGATGTTCTTGAAATGGGTAGCAGCCTATATTTGAGAATCTTGGAGGAGATAATGCCTTGTATATGTTGGGAGGATATAATGCCTCTATATAATAGAAAAGGAACGTGACCTCTCTGTTTAAATGCTGTGTTTCTATACAATGTAGAGTCCCATTTTATCCAGTATTTGCAGGTTACAGCAAGAAAATCATGTCTCCTTTATTAACAGCAAAATAGTGTGGGTTATTTTTGATAGGAACGAAGCCATATTCAGTGTGTGTGAATAGAGAACAAAGTGCATTTTGGGAGCAGTTGGATGAGAACATGGAATTGATACTGACAACAGCATCATTGCCACAGTGTTTCTCCCAGCTGTGCTACTGAGAGAGAAAATGGGGCATATCCATTACATGTCAGGTGACAAGCTACTGGTTTTAAGAACAAAGCATGTTTTCAAGATGTTTTTTCACAGCAGAGGTCAAGTACATCAGTTTGGTGTTCTGCAATAGACTGATCAACAATGACTCCCCTTCTCCCATTGATTGAAGATCACAGAATGACTCACCCAAAAGAAAGAAATGTGCCTAGAGTTAAACTTTAAAAATACCACAGTAAGCTGCATATATGTTTCGCACTAAAGCACGTACATATTTTGTCCAACTATTGCATGAGTGGATCATTTTGTCAGAGTTTGGCTGACCTGAATATTGAGAGGTACAGATGAATAACAAGCTTACAGGTCTTTCTTATAGTGGATTTGAATCAAGCCCATTACATGAATTATGATGTGAATTAATTTAACTTATGAAGTCAAAAGTGATGGGAATAGAAATTATTTAATTTTGGAGGATGTTTGCACAATACAGCTATTTATGTTTTTTAATTCAAAGAATTTTCTAAGGTCTTAGTAATGTGCATAATTGTGATTAGAGTTTTTTGTGTTTGCTTTGAAAACTGAATCTTTCTGTTAAATAATTAAATATTGTTGGGAGAAGAAATGTACACAGTTGCCTTACCTTAATAATAAAGCAAACATCTTCAAAGTATAATTTTTGAAGTTGAGAATTTGTATTTCAGATGTATTTCTCAATTGATGTAATGATTCATGTGGGAAATCAGAAAACTTTGGATTTCAATGGGTATTTCAGCCATCATGTTCTATCTCGTTGCTGTTAATGGACAGAAATATTTGATTTTTCATCATGGTAGTATAGCTGTATTCTAAACTTTGGCTGTTTTGTCTCTTTTTCAGACTTTAGGTTTTAATGTCAACCTAAGGGAAGTTTTATGTGAAAATCTAGATTTTTGTTTCAAAGTCAGAGTCAATATTATGAGAAAGTAGGAAATGTGCTTATTGGCAGAACTTTTTAAAACACAACACAGGTGAAAGTATTAGATGAGGATATTTTTAAGGATCTCTTGGAGGGGGTTCATTGAATGCCTGAAACCCAAACTGATCTGGGATTATGATGTTTGCAGTCCTAAGAACCAGCTGGATTAGATTGAAGTAGCCTTATAACAATAAATATAAGAAAAATTGTTCTTGCATAATGTTAAATCCATTTACTAAATAAGTACATTGATACTTTCTTGATTCAGTTCCTTGGGTAAAATTGCCTCCATCTGTGAGGTCTCTGTAAGTCCTTTAACATGTTTAGATTCTGGAATGCTCTTGGACTAAAATATGGTTTCTCTGAAAGATGGAAGGTGTAAAAGATGAAAGTCTTCATCTTTACTGTGGGAGAAGACAAAAATTGAGACTGCAAAAAAAATTGACATAACCTGAAACATTCCTACAATGGTATATGAATCAAAGTCATTGATAAGTAACTGTCCTTAGCAATACATGTGAAGATAATCCATGCCTTACTGCCTCTTGCTGTTTAGTTCATTGAAGTAAAGCCAGCAGGTTGTGTTGGAGTTTTTAAAAGCTGATAAGATTCTGGGAAAGGGGTAACTCAGACTGGGGGTTTTGGCCCATAATTGTACACTGCAAAAGAAATCTTCTATCAGTGTAATTTAACTCCAGTTAAACAAGAGCTAAAGCATCTTAATGAAAACATTTATTTCTAAACTTACTGCAACGTATTTGAGTTCTGATTTTAATGTTTGTACTATTTAGGACTTACATGAAATAATAGAAATTAAAACAATATTATTGTTACATAATAAATGTAATGAAATTATACTTTCTTCTGTAGTTAATGTAATTCTTCAGCGTAGTGCAAAGCACAGTTATACTTCATCTCATCTTTGTGCTCTCCAGTTTGTTATGTCTTTGGCACTGAAAATATGTGTTCTTCATGAGTGTGCATCTTCAGTGTTAGGGCTCTGTTTACCAAACTTACAGCACAAATATTGTGGAAGAAAAGCAATTTTCTTCACTAGTGCTGTGGTATAATTTTAGTAATTTTGAGAACAGAGATATCCCAGATTGTTTAGAAGCCACTAGGAGCATTGGTACTTTTTTATGATATCTCAAATTTCTGGTTTTCTTGTTTTCAGGTACAGCAAGTACAGACTGTGCAACAGGTACAGCATGTCTACCCAGCCCAGGTTCAGTATGTGGAGGGAAGTGACACAGTCTACACTAATGGAGCTATGTAAGTTGGAAAATGGTCAGAATTTAAATGTTAACTAAAATGTAAGTTAAATACATGTTTTCAGTTAGATTCTATCAACTACTGTATATTAAATTGGAAAGAAAAATTACTCAATTACAGTTCTGCTAGTGTCAAAATAGTTTTTTAGATAAAAATTCACACTATTCAGACTATTTATTTTTATTAAGGCAGAAGTTTTGAGTAACTGGTATTCTTGTGCTTGTTTTAGTTGCACCCTGTATGGTATATGTTGTTTGAAAAAGTATCTTCTAGATCATGAGTACATTCTCTCTGAAAGACATATTGTGTAACTTCCGCCCTCAGGACAAAAGGCAGGGCCTTCTGCCTTCCTGATTGCTGTCCTGGTGGCAAATGATAGAAAGGTACAGCAGCTGTAGTTACTACCTAAAGAAAGTACTAATGTAATTCCATTCTTGTGCTTCATAAAATGAGATCAGTTTGGTTTTTTTCCCAAAGGAATGAGGAAAAGCAGAGGAAGGAAATCAACATTCTCATTTTGCTGTTTCTTTACCATCTTTTTTCACATGATTGTGCATTTCCTGGTTTCCTGAACAAGCTTTTTCATCATCAAGTTTCATTCTTCAATACACAAGCTGAAAAAGACTAAAAAAAAACCATTTAGATTTGATCTGACCACTAGACATTACCTAGTCTAATAACAGGCTTGGAGCAACCCTACCTTTGAAATTGGCTCAAACTTCAAAGTAGACTGCATTGCTTGGGAAGGAGCTTCTCAACGTCATTTTTTCATTTACCATTTTTGCTTTCTAACTGGCTTTATGAAGAATTAGAATTTAGAAAGCTTTTTGGTTGTCTGAAGGTACTTATTTATTGATGGCAATCCAAAAGCAGTTCAAAAGAGTGGTATTATTTCATTCAGAGACTTAGGATGCTAACACTGACAGCGTTCCTTGGTCATTTCTTTTTAATTTATTAATTATTCACGTACTGTCTTCTCTGTTTTTTCCTCACTCGTAAATCTTAAACAATGTATTTTAAATATGCATTAGGCTTCTCTATTGTACTTATTTTGTCTGGGATAGATTTATTTTCTTACTAGTAACTAATACACAGCTGTGTTTTGGACTAGTGCTACAAATGGCATTGATATTATCAGCTGTGAAGAAAATAACTCTACCCCAGCCAAAGCCAGCACACACATACAGCAGCATAACATCATGGTGACCATGATAGTCTACTCTTAGCCTCCAAAACAGGTCATTCTTAAATAAGCTGTTTCTCAAGCTTCTCTTTTCATTCATTACTTTTAAATTCTTATATGTACTGCTAGGACTTTTGGCAGTGTATAAAAAGTGTGCTACACTACTGGTTACAGTCCAGGAGAAAAACAGAAGCAGATGTGACTACTTGGTATGAACCTTCAGGTTTCCATTGTTTTATTGCATTTCTGTATCTGAATCCCTCTGTCAGTTGCTGCAAAATCAGTCACAAGGATATAGAAGAAAGCTCTTCTTAGCATGTGAGCCACATCTAGATTGTATTTCCCTCCTACAAGGAAGGTTTTACCTGTGTTTTTGTGAGCAGTAGTGTAGTGGACAAGCAATTTGTTGTTCAGTCCTTACAGGAAGATTAACATTTCTAAAGATTAGCATCTCTGCAATTCCACTGATGGAGAAGGGACCCAGTCTGTGTTTCTACTCAGACTTTTTAAAGATTCTATATAGTGAAGCACGTTTCCCATATGCTTTTATGCACCAGATTTTGGGTAGTCTTCCTATAATTATATGTTTTATATATTCTATGATAAATCAAAATCTTAATTCTAACTCAAAATCAGATATAGGATTTTTCTGTAATCTGCAGGCAACAGTACTGCTCTAGCAATAGAATAAGAAGTCTGCAAACCATGGTTGGGTGAAGACATTAATTCATACAGCAATCTCTGGAATAAATTGTCACAGGGTGCCTGATGAAAGACATCGCCTTCCACTCTGCTCTCATGAGATCCCACTTGGGGTGCTGTGTCTAGTTCTGGGGTCCTCAGCAATTAGAAAGACATGGACCTGTTAGAGCAGCTCCAGAGGAGGGCCACAAAGATCACCAGAGGGCTAGAGCACCTCTCTTGTGAGGACAGATGAGGACAAGCTGAGAGGCTTTAGTGTGACCCTCCATCACTTAAAGAAGGCTTACAAAAAAGGCAATCAAGGGACTTCTTGTACAGGCAGATAATGATAGGCTAAAGGGGCAGTGGTTTTAAACTAAAAGAGGAGAAATTTAGAGTAGATTGTATCAGATATTATGAAGAAATTCTTGGCTCAGAGGATGGTGAGGAAGGTCATCCAGAGAAGCTGTTGATGCCCCATCCCTGTTAGTGTTAAAGACCAGGTTGGATGGATGAGTGGAAGGTGTCCTTGCCCATGGTGGGGGGAGTGGAACTAGAAGATCCTTAAGGTCCCTTCTGGCCCAAACCATTCTACAATTCTGTGAAAGAATTGTCCTTTATTTTAAAATACAGCACTTGCAAACTAGCATTGATTTAAATCCATTGTAGTAGTTTTAAGTTTCTTTGTTTTAATTTGTTAGATTTAGTGTAGTGAGTGGTTTGAGTGGTTTTTTCCCTGTGAGATACGATTAGGAGAAACGTAAGCAGGTCTGATGGAAAAGTATAATGTTAGATTTATTAACACATATTAAAAGGAGAAAAAAAGGAATTAAAATGAAACTGCTAAAACACTCTTTCTCCTCTTACAAGTGTTTATTTTTTACAAGTAGCATAAAGAGATAAAATTTGTGATTTTTTAGTTAAATTACTGTTTAAAAATAATCTTTTATTAGTTTTTCGGGAGAAGAGGGTTTTTTAGAGGTTTATGGAGACCTTGCTACAAAGAAACCATTCTTTTGACGGCTTTTATGCTATAAATTTGTAGCTGCTTGAAAGAAACTTTTTTAAACTGAAATTTTACTTATTAGCAGGTTTTTTTATGGTTTTATGTGGGCTTATTAGCTTATTAGGAGTATTGTTTAAGGATTCTTTTTTAGTATAAGACAAAGATTTTTTTATCTCCAAAGTTATCTTCATCTCTAAAACCAGAGATTTGTTTTAGGAGTAAAAGGCTTCATATTACTTCTTTTTCTCTATTCAAATTTTTTATTACATTTTAATTATATTAGTTTATAACTTTAACTAGAGCTATGCATTTTTCTTAGATAGTATTTATATCTTACAGGAAATAGTTTTTTTTACTAGAGTTTAGCTAAAAATGGTGAACTTTAATTTTTTTTTAAAATTGGGTTTGTTTTTTCTGTTTACTGATTGTTTATGCTGTATCTTGTTATAGTTTAATTACTTTATTCTTTTCCTCGTTCTCAAAGGTGAGGCAAAGGGGTAGAGCTTCAGAAGTTTTATTTTGTGCTGAGAAGGAGTTAATTTTTTTGTTTAGGCTTGCAGTGGTTATGTGATCTTTGCCGGGCGGCAGCTGCTAGGATTTTAGGCCATGCAGACTGGAGAAGAAGAAAACTCAGGCTGAGGGATCTCAAAAGATGCCTCCCCCTCTACTCCGTGGTGATAATTAGGGTGAGCCCAGCCCAGCCAGGCTTACAGCTGCCATCAGGGGCCCCAGGGGCACAGGCAGACCCAGGCCAGCTCTCCCCACAGCAGAGGAGAGCAGCACGGACCTTATTTAAAACAGCCCCAGAGCAAGGTGTAACTTGCCAAGAAGCCAGAAGGAAAAAGTACTGGCTTAGACAACTTCAGGATTTATATAGGTATTCCCGAAGTTGCATTCAGCCTCTTTAGTAATTAAATAATATGTCAAACTTTTAATAAGTGCCTATCTCTTCTAAAACAATTTTAAAGTCCTAACAAAGCATTATTCTATATTCCTCTTTAACTAAAAACCAAACTACATTAACCCATGACATCTATATACAAAAGCAACAAAGGATGCAGTTACAATATATATCAGGAAGGAAAAAAAGGTACCAAATTCTTTGCATTATAAAAGAAGTTTGTCAAGTTTCACAGTCTGTCAGGTGTAACTGTTGTATTCCTGTAATACAATTCTTCCCACGCATTTTATATCATGATTTGTCTATGTTTAAAAGTTACTTGGTTTTATTATAATTCGAGTCAATATAATAATACAAAGGATGTAGCATACAACTTGTCACATACGTTGTATGATATGAGAATATTTGAACTATGTTATCTACATTTCTCTCTAGTTAACAACAGTTTTGCTTGTCAAGCATGTCACCCCATCCTGAAACAAAAGTGCGTTGTTGTTGCAATGGCATGTACAGGCTTACCTGGCTGTTGAGAATACATTAAGACTATTATTGCTGCAACTATGTTAAGAAGTCAATTGTTTCCATATACTAGACATGAACTTTCTTCTTACAAATTTTAACACGTGAATAAAATGCAGCCATTTACCTGGTAGTTCTGATGCTGCAAAGAGGGTTTTAATTGCTGGGATTGTGCAAGGATTGCTTTTGCAGTTGGATCCAAACCACATTCTTCACCAACTTGTTGTACAGCAGTTTGTGGTGTTTATGTTGGCAAAATATACCATTTTTGCAAACTTAAGAATTTACAATTACCCTAATTGAAATCTTTAAATAAAGTAATTATTAATAAAGTAATTATTATCAATATAGTTAAAGTTATCTTCCCACTAGTTACTATTATCTGTTCCTTTTTCTCTGGCATTATCCTATTCCTTTTATTTGCCTTATGCATGCTAAGGTGAATGGCTCCTGTGTGAATTACAGAGAGTTACAGCAATTTACCACCAGCACAGGCATTATGTGTGGACAGTGTATGATGGGTGGTGAGGGCCACTCCACACTGTGTCCACTTGCAACAACTATTTTTAATGTATTCTACCACAGTCTATACCTTACCTGTTCTTCACTGGTTTCCATCTCCATAGTTTATCTGAATTTCTTTTATGTAGTCTGTTTTTGCCCGAATGGATACTTCTTGAATATTTTTGGGCCAGCTCATGGTCCCCTTTGCTACAGTTTTGACCTAGGTCGGGGATTGTTTATTATTTATTTTTGTGTACAGAACAGCTATTTGATATTAATGTCTGTTAGGCAGAACAGTGCCTCAGCATTTTAATTATAGGTTTCATGCCACACAGTCACAGAAAGCTAAGCTGAAATGGAAACAGATTAAGTAACATTTATCTAATTGTTCAGTAATCACTGCTAGAACAAAACTCTAGACTGAGATGCCTAGACAAAGAGAACCTGAAAAGCCCGACCCCTGTGGTCTTGCAGAGTTAGTATGCACCCTTTTACACGTTCCTAACAGTGGGAATACCATATTTCTTGGACTGTAGATCTACTGTACTTCATCAGAATTATAGAAATCTGTAATTAATGTTTCCTTAACTGTCTAAATTAAAGCTCCCGAGGATAAAATTTGTAGAATTTCACCTTTGTTTTCATTTACTGTATTCCCCAGTTTGCGGAGTTTTCTCTAGCTGTGGATCGTGTGTGCTTTTATTGCTTTGTTTCCATGTGAAAAATGGTCTTGGACTGAGTGTTGAAGATCTCATGTCTTTTTAAGGCTAATAAATGCCTTGCTGTTGTATTTTAGTGGCTGTATCATGTTCTCTTGTGGCAGTCTCAGGGTGTATGGCACTTCCTTTTCTTCCCTTTGCTTAGGCTACATCACCTCCAGAATCTGGCTGTGATAAGGTCTTCCCTCAGTATTAGACAAAGGATTCTGTTCTCTCTAGTTTCTGTGACACTCACTGTTAGCTTAAGGGCCACAGGATTATCCCAAAAACTTAAAGGAGATTGAGGATACTGTTCTGGCATGAAAGAATTTCTTGATTTGGAGGTTTTCTGAGGTTAACCATTGATACATAGTAGTCAAAGGATTGGGTATTTACACAGAATCTAATCACAGGGAATAAATTATTTACAATGTGTGCATGTGCACACTGAAAACTACAGGAGGACAAGAATCAGTTTACTCTTTCTGTGCCATTTTCTCCTTTTATTTTCCTCTGTTTTTCAGAATGTCAGTGTCTTTGAAGAGACAGAAGTGTCTGTAAAAGTTGAGCTCAGTAACATTATATTAAAAGTCTGCAATGTCGGGCAACACATTGCAATTGATCTGCGTGGTAATGATGGGGCTTACTGAATGTAGAAATTAATTCTTTTCTGCTTTCATGTGCAAAAAATATAGTGTTTTAAACAACTTTATACCACATCTCCATCTCTTTTATTTCTAACATTATATTTTGTAAATCATTATAAATGTGTGTGAGCAAGCAGTGAGGCATAATAGGAAATGCGTTGAATTATTGTACCTTGCAATGCCAGTCTCACTCTTGCTGGTATTGTTAATTTCTAGTGTGGGATCTTAACATCAGGCATCTGTTCTGGTCTTGCTTAATCTGAATTGAATTCACATAGTGCCTGACATTTTTGCTTGCTCTCGGTAAACATGATCTAGTTTGCACAGCATTCTGGAAACTAGGATTCTGCAGCCTAACTACTTAGAGTTTAAATTTATTTGTAACTGATAAGCTTTCTAATGCCACATTCTAGTAAGCACCAAACTTCCCATTGTTTCAATAGTAGGAACTGTCAGGTTCTGTTGCCTTCCTGCTCAAACAAGAGTTAATCATCACTGTGTTCTCATACTGAGCAAGAAAACTTTGAGATTACTCCCTGTGTGATTTTATATGCAGCTGTTGAAGGAGAGAAGAGCTAGGAATGCTTTTACAACCTTTGCAATGGGAAGGAACTGACTATCATGTATGTCAGGCTATTTGAGAAAGTATAATGTATTTGTGCTACAAGTGCTGTGAAGAAATAGAAGATCACTTTCTTATTTGAAGTTATTTCTCTTTGCTGCAGCTTTATTTTAAAGGGTCATGTTGTCATGTGCAGTGACCTTAAAGAATTTAAGTCTGCTTTCTAAAAACATCATTTCTCAAAACTGCTTTCCAAAACATCATCTCATCCACTGCATTTTTAATTTCCAGATTGCATGGTTTTGGTTACATTAAACATCTCTTTGCTAAGTTTCAATTATTACTGAGAGCAATAATAACAGTTTCATCTCACTTTTAAGTACACAGTTGTTCTCTATTGTGAAAGGTTTGCTAAGTCATCTGCAATGATCAGGTATTCTAGAAAAGCCTGCTGGTTGATGGACCAAATGGAATAGTGTGTTTATTTTGGAGTCAGATCAATTGATACACTGATACAGAGTGCTATTATAAGCAGTAATAGGTACTCTGTTACCATCAGTCCTTATTTAGAGACTGTATGATAAAGAGGTATACAGATGATACATATGATGTACAGATATACCCAAACAAGATAAAAGCAAACAAATATTGAGTCTCCTATTCCACACCGAGTCTGTGATTTAGTTTTCTTTGAAATTTGAAGCATTCTCTAGGATTTGCATTGCTTCCAATATTCAATTCCACTTTTGCAGGTGAGAATTGTTCTTCTTGCATCTTTTGTAAAGTGTATTTCTTCTAGCCATGTCTATTATTGCTGTCAACAATGATTTTATCCTTTCATTATTTCCTTTCTGACAGCTGATACCAAGATTTTTCTTTCCTCTTTTGGGAGAAATTACAGTGTCAGTCACTTGGTGATCATTTCCATGAACTGTTTCCCCTGAGCCTACATCACATTTTTCCCTACATTTGTCCTCTGCTGCATGGCATTGTTCACAGATGTAAATATAGATGTAACATCCAGTCTGCTGGTGTAATTGTGCTCAGCACAAGATGGTGACCTCAAGGTGCACTAAGGGACACTCAGGTTAGACATTAAAAATAAATTCTTCACTGCAAAGGATGATCAGGAAATGGAACAGGCAGTGTGGGGAAGTGGTGGAGCCACCATCCCTGAAAATGTCCCCAAAACATCTAGATGTGGCACATGGGGACATGATTTAGGGATGAAGATGGCAGCCTTCAGTTAATGGTTGGACTCAGTATTTTATTCGAACCTTAACTCAGTAGATCTTTTCCATAGTTCTAAGATAAAGAGTATCCCTAAGGTGTCACAGGGTATCACCATGATACCTTGGCTTGAGAGAACAGATTAATGAGGACCTGCACAGTACATAGGTTATTGCAATGCAAAGATCAACTGATTTTAACTTCCAGAAGAAAGGTTAATGGATTAAATGTCTGTTTGAGCATTAGTCCCTAGAAAAACTCTCGTGCTTTGTTTTCAGCAGACTGCAAGGCATTTCTTTTGGATTAGCTTCAAGGTTTTTTGCAGCTGATCTTGAGGCTTTTGAAATACTCAAAATAAAATGGAAAGTTTTTAAGTAGCTTAAAGGGGGTAAGAGGGAATAAAGTAGTTTGAGGCTTATGAAACATTTCATATTTTAAAACTTCAGTTTTGGAGATTCTGGAAGTCTCTGCAGGGGAAGGGAGAAACTGTTGTAGCCATAGTTAATAAAGCAAAATTTCTGACTTTGGTTGTTGATGAGGTACTATTATGTTCCTGTTATGTAGAAGTAATTCTTTTCTCAAGGTAAAGAAGAAATTATGATTTCTAGGTCTGTTGTTTACTAACAAAGTAATCTTACAGAAGTTTTCATAGTTAAAAAATTAACAACAGTAAATTGCCTTGACTTTTTTTTTCTGTATTAATGAAAAAGTAAATATTGTATAGATGAAGGGAAAGAAAAGCTTGACTTCAGGTTCTTGCACAGTTGTCTTAATAACCAGCTTACTGCATAAAACATGAGTGTTGCATCCACCTCTTGTATTTCCGTACAAAAGTGTCTGGGATTTTGTTGTTGGGTTGTTGGGATTTTTTTTTAACTTATATAGTTACATGCCGTATAAATTGATATTGCCTGTGGATTACAAGAAATGTTACCAATTGTGATGCCTAAATAGGAAAATTAATGTTTGGGTAAACTGATTTTTACTTGTTGTCATGCTTGTCAACATACAGAGATAGAGTCTTTGAAATAATGACTTATATTTACGTCATGATTTTGAAATACATTGAGTTAAATATCAAATTTAGTTTGTGGGAACAAATACAAATTCAAAAATTATAAGTGGATTATAGCACATGAAGAATAATTATTCAAAATAAATAAATAAGAACATGAAACACATGATAGGAGATTTCAGTAGCTGAGCAGTTTATTAGGCTGAACTGCCTAATGACAGGTGAATGTTTGATACTTGCTAAGTATTTTTAAAATTTTACTGTAGCATTCCTTTAACTTCTTTAATCTTTGAGACCATTTTACATTGTTATAGTTCTGTTTGGTTTTATTTCTTAAATGCTGGTTTTTTATCATTACATGAATTCATGTCTAATTTTGGGGTTGCCCTGTGCAAATAACTGCATTTCCCAAAATACCAGCAGACTCCGATTTTCAAGCTTCAGTGAAGAGGTTCAGTGAATTTAGAAACAATAGACAACAGAGAATTCTTGAACGTTGAACTCTGTTAGCTGACATTTATATGAGTTGTTTGTAATTCTGCAAACTGTACATTGTGCAAAACATGTAACATCCGAAAACTAGAAATCATGATTCTATTGTCAAATTTTAAAACATGCTGATGCAGGTGGAACTTTATAAATTACTTTATATATTAATAATTGGATTAGCTGTATGTGCCTGCCTTTAATTTTTGTTGTTTCTTTCTCTATTCCTGTTTGTGTAAGTTTGATAGTTCATCTATAATGTTCAGTGGATACTTGGCTTGTCATTGACACTGAGTTAGTTATTTAATGCTTTGACTTGATTAACTGTTATTCTCTGAGGAGTCAAGGATTGTGTGCCAATCTTACTTGATTGTAGTTTTCATAAATCAATTTCTAGAGTTATAACATTACCCTTAGCTAAATGAAATACAAATAATGTATTTTCCTCTTTTTTTTATTTTCTTTCCTTGAAGCCGATCAACGACTTATCCTTACACAGAAACCCAGATGTACAGTCAAAACACTGGGGGAAATTATTTTGATACTCAAGGAAGTTCTGCACAGGTGACAACAGTGGTCTCATCCCATAGCATGGTGGGCACTGGAGGGATTCAGATGGGCGTAACAGGAGGACAACTCATTAGCAGCTCAGGAGGGACCTATCTGATTGGCAATTCCATGGAAAATTCTGGTCACACAGTGACTCACACAACGCGGGCCTCCCCGGCGACAGTAAGTATTTCAGACTGATGCAAACCCTTTGAGAACAGCCTTAAGTATTTCAGACTGATGCAAAACCTTTGAAACAGCTCTCTTAGGCACTCAGATGTTCCTGCAGGCTGGCACAGTCTCTGTGACAGAATGCACTGCGGTGTTATGTTGTCAGAATAAGGACTACATAGTGCTTTTTGTAAGAAAAGCACCATGTATAAGATACAGGAGTAAGAATTAAGTAAAAACTTAATCATGAATGCTTACCTTTCCCTTTCCCTTTCCAGCATAATTACATTTCATATGTTATATTTTAACATTTTGTAATTTTTCTGAAAATGTAAGAAAAATGCGATTTTGTTGAGTGCAACTATGTTAGATGTAAATGTCAAATAACATAATATGTCATGTAATATAATATGTAAATACTAAGTAATGTAAATTATCACTCAGTATCTGTAACTTCCTTGCATTTAATCAGTTTGTTTGCCTGATATTAGTATAGTTTTGGTAGCTTATTCCAATTGTTCAGCATACTGAGGTAGTACGTTTTAACACTTTATTCTTCCTTATCTCAGTACGTATTCTCCAAATTCTGTACCAGATTCCCACATTGTGGGAATGTCTGACAGTGCTGTGGGAAGATGCATTCTGTTACAACTGTGGTATAGAATATTGTGGATACATAAACATGAGCATGGAGAACTTTCCCTAAGAGCTTACTCAATCAGCCTGTATTTCAGTGAGGAAAATGGGTTTATACTAATCTTTCCTTTACTGCCCTAAGGAGTGTTTTTACCTCATTCTTCTGAGTATTCTGGTCTGCATGTAGAGATTTGGAACTAATGGGGAAGAGAATTGTGAAGCCCAGGGTAGCAGCAGTTAAAAAATATAGACAGGAGATAAAGCATCTGTAATAATACAGATTTGTCAGTATTCAAAAAGGCAATAAAGTTAGGGGACTTAATTTTTAGGAACTAATGTAAAAGCATGGGATAATTTAGATGATCAGGAAATTCTCTCCCGTTTGAAGCTTAAGATGATTGGTGTGGACAAATACAAATTTTTTGGTACCATGCAAGAATTATTACTTTATCCAAAAGACCCATACAGTATTATTTCCTGAAAACATGTGAAGAGTCATAATTCATGAATGGTATAACTATCCCACATGAACACAGTGGGAGCTTTCACAGCAGCAGAGAATTTTATACTTGAGTTATGAAAAAGAGCGTGTATTAACATTTGCCTGTATTTTGCCTGACTTAAGAGGAGAACAGTTTCTGAAAAAATTGTCATTCCTCTTTCAGATTTCAGATACCTAACTGACTGTGAAAACAAGTGAAATGTTTTCACATTAAATGTATCCAGTAAACACAAAGCAGTAGAGTTACCTTGAAGTTGAAAATCCTAAATCTGACATTACTTGAATGTCAGAACTCCACACTATATTTTGCAAATTAAAAACTGGTTTGATTTTTTTTCAAAAATTAAAAGTAGAATTTGCTAACACTGAACAAAAGCTAAAGTTCATGGCTCCAGCAGCATTTTTCTCTTCCTCTATGTGTCAACAAAATACCCTGCTTTAGTTGCTCAAAATAAATTCTATACTGCTATATCAATTCACTGTTAGGAGTAGGAAAGATACTGCTAGTTAAACAACAGTTATTAAATTTCATTTTGGAACTAAATTAATTTCCTGTTTCTTAGGGTATTATTTCTTCTGTATAATAGAGATTTATAAGAATGATACACTAGAGTATGTCAGAAGTACATTTATTGCTAAGGAGGTGGGACATAACATGATTTTAGATCATAATTTAGATAGAAACAGATGTGTTTCAGCTGAAATGTTCGAGAATTAATTGAAAGACTAAAGATTCAGTTTAAACTCACTTGAAAGCACCAAGTCTGTTTTAATTTTACTAGGGGGCATAATTAAACTGAGTTAAATAGAGCAGTGTAATACTTCAGTGGAATTGCACCTTAGATAGGCAGAGCTTGTTTCACTTGTGATCCTCATTTGATCTTTAACAGAATTACTGTTTTCATTTCTGTGTAGAGAATATACTGGAGCCATCAAAATAACCTGTATCCACACTATTTTGCTAGAATAATATGCAGAAGATTTTTCCCAATTTTGAATTAGCTTGGAAATTTTTCATATAGAGAAAAAGGATATAGAAATCAATAAGAATTTATTTGCATATTTATGTGGTCATCACAAGTTCTCTTTATTTTGCCATAGAAGTACTAGTTCTGTTTACTCTTTTCAACTGATAACTTCACTTGTTATGTCATTTATCACTCTCACTGATCAAATCATTACATTCTGTTATAAGCAGATTATTGTATGAATGATGTTACCTCTTTCTGATACATCTAGCTTAAGTTAAAAGAAGGAAACAAGAGAGTTCTAGGTTAAAAGTCAAATATATAAAATAGGTAAATTTTATTAACTGTCTTTTAGATAAATTAAATTAAAAATCTAATTTACTCTTCAGCAGATAAGCTATTTATTTTATGCAGAATTCAATGAAACAGATTTTTTAACTTAAGTTTATTTTCGCATTTTTGTTTATGGTTTAATGTAATTCTGAGTTCTGCCTCAGAATTTTAATGAAGAGCTAATATTTGGTTGTAACATTTAATTTCTTTTAATTTTCTGTCAAACATTCATACAAGAAAGCTGTCCTTATTAAACTATAGCGTGCAGTAGCTATAGCTTTGCTTTTATAGCCAAAATATCAAGATTTGTGCTCTGTCACAGTTACTCCAGCATATATACAGTAGTGGTTTATGCTGGTATGCATGAAGAACATTTGTTAGCTTTTTCTTTACTTTTTTCATTTCCATTGATTTCACTGCTTCTTCCCATTATACCCTGCTGGCCTATTAAACTACGTTATCTACGTGCTAAAAAGGTTTTTTTCACAAAACCAGAAAGGCATTCAGATTTTAAGAACTTCTATATAAGATGCTCAGTAGATAAGCAGCTTTCAAAATTTTCATTTTCATGTGAGTATGTTTGTGGATTATTTAGAACATATTGTGATTGCATTGAAGAAGAACTGATTTAGCCTAGCTGGATGTCTATTTGAAACAAATTTGCATGTTGAAACCTGTATGAAAGAGTCATCTCTTTGGTTTACTGGCAGCTCTCATTAAATAAGGAACCACTACATGTAAGGGACTCTACAAAAAATTGGATTTCCATGTTAATAATGAAATATAAATCACCTTCCATTTTTTCCCCATATGTAAACACCTAAGGATTGTTCTTGTGATGAAAAGAGGTGATCTAATCACCATATTTCATAATACCACAAGGTTTAAAAATTCATACAGTTTCTAGTAATAAATGTGTTGTTATGCTTGTCAGTCAGTGAGAGGCTCCCATCTATTAGTCTTGTTTTCTAACAAGCTTTAAGACTGATCCTCAATTTACAGTTGTCATTCAGCAGTCATCACCAACCATAGGAGGTCTCCACTCACGCTGTTACAGAAATTCATCCTACTTCAGTGCAAATCTTGATCTGCATGAAAATAAAATCAAAATTAATACGGATGTAATGTATCACCACAGACTGTTAGTTCTGCTAGTAAACACAACATGCAGACGTTGCTATTAACTTTAAAGGGAGGATGGCACCTGCTGAAAATATGTTGTAATTACTGGAGAAAAACAAGAAGAAGAAGTAAGAAGGCCCAATGTAAATATCATATCCTGATAATACAGTGCTAGTGGAAGTATCATAACTATTTCAGAAAAACTAGCAAATCTTACATGAGAGCATCCAGGTTATAATTTGGATTTCAGTTTGAGGTGAGATTCTACTTGTTAATTTCTTTCTTGGTACAGGAGCTTTTTCCTCCTCTATTTCTTAACTTCTCTGATAATTTTGATGTAGCTAAATCCATTCTAGCATAAAATAAAATATTTCTGATGATATCAAAGATGCGCAAACTGTTATGCGAAAAAGATTATTAGGTCTTTTTGTCTGACATCGTGTACAGAAAAGATATTTACTTATCATTTCTGCAACTGATCACAGTGGCTTCTTTTTTGGAAAAAAAGAGTTATCAGGTGGATCTTGTGCCTTGATAAATCTGCTTTGGTTTCTGCTTCAGAGCTGGGGAGCATCATGGCTTCTCCCTCTCTCTTCAAGAGGTTTCAGTGTAGCAGTCACCAAAATAATTTATGTATTTCTCTGTCCCTTTGAGTGCCTTGCTGCTACACTGTAAATAAAGTCTTGCACTGAGACAATGTCATCTTCACAAGACAAGGAATGTGGGGGAAAAGGGAGAGCGATTCTTGCTGAGGTCAGCCACACCTACCCTTCTGCATTCTGGCTTCATCTGTCTGTGCTTCTTGCTTCTCCTCTGATACAGCCTGGCCTCATGGGCTCTTAGTGTGTTTTCTGCATAAAAGCCCTGTAGCAACTATAGTGTTTGCAATTTTGGCAGTTTAATGTTTTTTCTGGTATTTGTTTATCAAAAACCCGAGCTGTTCGAAACTCAGTTTATTCCAATGTAGTGTTCTAGTTTCTGATTTTAAAAGATTTTAGGAGACACAATTTTTAATCATAAGAAGTCAAAAATAGGTATCTTTCAATCCATGGGAAGAATTTGTGTTAATTACTTTTTTGTTTGAAAATGCATAATAAACTGGATGCCAGGAGATTTGCCATGATGTTCTCAAAGCAGTCTGGTTATCAATGGCACAAATGCATCACCTTTCTAAAGGACTACAGGTTTTGTTTTTGATAAAATACACATTTGTCCTAAAATGGCCACTCTCTCTGTCTAAGGCTGTCATGCTATAAATTTTTTCAAATTTGATTTTAATAGTAATCTGAATTGAATTTCCTTTTTACTTTCTCTGTTTTGGTTCTCTGGTGTGAATATTGTATTTACATCCAATAATTGATGTATTTACATGTGGTTTTTAGTGTTAGGTGGAATGTATATATTTTAGAAGTCTTTATGGCAAGCTTGACAACAGATTTTTACATGGGATTTTTTGGTTTGTTTTCCAACGTGGGGAAAATGACCACAGAGAAGAAAGTTTAGAATATGTTTAAAAACATTTATAAGAGACATTAGGTATACAAATAACTGGATGATCTGGGGAAAAGATGGTAAATTAGTTGATTTGACCCTACATTTGAGAACTTCTAGCAAAGAAGATAAACATAGAATTGTAGATTGGTAAGAGTTGGTAGGGGAGATTAAAAATCATCTAGTCCAATGCCCTCTGCCATGGGCAGGGACACCTCCCTCCAGCCTTATCCAGCCGGGCCTTGACCACCCCCAAGGGATGGGGAATCCACAACCTCTCTGGGCAGCCTGTTCCAGTGCCTCACCACCCTCACAGTAGAATTTCTTCCTAAGATTCAACCTTTGTTTCTCCCCTTTCAGTTTGTACCCATTACTCCTTTTCCTGTCACCACAGTTCCTTATGAGGAGTCACTCTTCAGCTTCCCTGCAGGTCCCCCTCAGGTGCTGGAACTTGCTCTGAGGTCTCCTTGAAACCTTCTCCAGGCAGAACAGACCCAACTTCCTCAGTCTGTCTCCATGAGGAAAGTGCTCCAGCCCTCTTATCAACCTCATGCCCTTCTCTGGAGAGCTCCAACACGTCCATCCATGTTCCTCCTGTGCTGGAACCCCAGAGCTGATGCAGCCCCCACTGCAGGTGGGCTCTGAGCAGAGCAGAGCAGAGGGGCAGAATCCCCTCCCTGGCCCAGGGCACGTTTGGCTTTCTGGGCTGGGAGTGCACATTGCCAGCTGTTGTTGAGTTTTTCCTCAACCATCAGCCCCAAATCTTTCTCTGCAGGGCTGCTCTCACACTTCTCCACCCAACCTGTAGCCTGGGCTTGCCACAATCCAAGTGTAGGACCTTGCACTTCACTTAATTGAATTTCAGGAGATTTGCATTAGCCCACCTCAGGTGTGTCAAGGTCCCTTGGGACCTAGGCAGCAACATTACATTTGAAAATTTGGGAAGGAAAAGGTAATCAGATTTACCTCCAAGCATTTTTTATTTTTCAGTCTGTGACTGCTAGGTGTGCTTTTTCTCACAAATGACTCTGTATATTCTTTTATAATCACTAGAGAACATGCTGTATTCATTAGCCAGAATGCATGCCTTATGCACCTGCAAACTACTGGTGGTGTGCATTTGCAGCAGGTGTTTTGACCCAAATCTGTAATGTATATTAAACTTTCATATTTACAATTTAATCAGGAGAGTTGTTAGGAAAAAAAAAAAAGTTTCTTTTTCTAAGTTTTTAAGGTTTATCAGCATTCTTTTAAGGACAGCTTTATGTAAAATACTGCACTTATTTTGCATCTTTTTTTTTTTTCTTCTCTTCTGCATGTTTACATTTCTTTCATTCCACAGACCTAAAGAAGTATCCTTCTTTCTGTCTTCCTAGTACTGTTTGAATATTTTGAGGAAAATTTCACTGAACCTGTTTGCAGGTGTTGCTACAGCATTTTCTATTGACAGAAATGCAAATCTTTTAGATTTAAGACTCCCAGCTGTATGAGCTGGATTGGATTTCTACTCACGTGGTCAATACAATTTCATTTTCAACCCTTGTTTCTTGTGGGTGAGCTTGTCTGCCTAACACTCTGGCACAGGTTTCACAAAACAGCGTGACATACATGAATACTCTGCCCTTAAATAGAACTGAAAGCCACCATAAACCATGTATGTTTGTGGCATCCTAAAAGGGTGAAAGTGCCACATTTTCAAAAGGCCTGTGTCCATTTATCTTGTATTTTCAGATTAGTTCTGCCTTGTTTGGGTAGGCACAATTGCCACAAGTACCCAGGACTTAGCTAGCTGTACCACCAAATCAGTCCTTTTTTGTATACATATGATGAATTATTAATTCCTTCATAATGGAGCATTGTGATGATTGCTGCTTTAGAATTTCACTTCCTTTAAAGCCTAAAAGGGTGAACCTTTGGAAGTGGATAAAGGGCGATGTGAATGAAAGGTGCCTGTGGAAAAAGAGACAGGAGCTATCTTTATTCAACATGTTGCAACAATATATTGAATAGTAGGATACCACCTGCCTGCCCTGCTGCTGGTTTGCAAATGCAAACAGATAAAGAAAAAAAAATTGCAGGGTACCCAGATTATTCACTAAACTTCAGGTCCTCAATTTCTGCACATTGTTTTCTTTCTTTTGACCTCCTCAGAGCAACTTACGATAAACATTTTGTACTAATTGTTAAATTGTTAGTTGATGGTGGAAGTTGTTAGTTGAATCTTATGGGAAAGCACAATTTCATTCTTCTTCCTAGGAGGAAGGGAGTTTTTTGCAAAGTGGGTTTGGGATAGTAGTTTGCTATGTCTGTACTATATGCATCTTAAACTATAATATGTAATTTGTTTATCTAGTAACATGTTAATGAATACTAAGATATAACCTCGCAAAAACATTCAATAACTTCCAAATCAGTAGATCATGAAAGGATTACATTGTAGATGCACATACTAGGATCAAACTGCTGAATTTTTTAACCCCAGGAGAATATCCTGATTTCTTAATGATCGTGTCAAGAGTAAAGGGCAGTATTTTAGCTGGCAAACAAAGTAAATTGAAGAAATTCACAATCATGGTTTTCTCACCTGTAATGCTCTTAATTTAGTGACTGCCTATGTTTGTAACTGTACAAACTGATTAGTGTTCCTACATGTAGTGTAACATTTACCATGGTTTAATTGGAATTGAAGTGAGAGTGATAGTGTACATTTCAGTTATCAGAACTCTTAAATAAATGCTTTTAGTCTTATTAAGAGAAGGGAGAATGTATGACTGATCACATACTCAAATAAGTGAAATTCTTATTTAACGTATCAGATAAACATGTAGAAAATTGTGCCTGGAATCTCTCACTGCTTATTGTTAAAAATTGAAGGGTATCAGTCTTCCTTTTCTATTTACACAGAATATAATTTTAAGTGTTAAAATTAATTTCATCTTTCTACAGAATATCATAATAATACACACTATGTTACCTGTGTAGTTATTCTGTGGTTGTGCTATTTGAATAGAGACGTAATGCTCATTTTTTATAGAGACTAAATAGAAGTCCCTGGCCAGAATTTAGAATCTAAAAGCTTGATGGAACAGATCCTTCACTTTTTACTCAGGTAGCTTCTATTTCCTGTACACATGGTACTCTGTATCCAGTAGAACTGCTTGAAAACCCAAAACTCTGCAATAACAGAGTAGAAGAAAATAAAGTATTTCAGCTGTGGGGGACCTACAGGAATCATTTAGCCCAACTGCTTCACTGCTGGGCTGACCCAAAGGTCAAACAGGTTGTTAAGGACTCTGTCCAAATGCGCCTTACACACTGACAGGCTCAGGGCATCATCAGGCTTGACCACCCTCCCTATAAAGAAATGCTTCCTAATGACGAGTCTGAACCTCCCCTGGTGCAGCTTTGAACCATTCCCACACTCCCCATAACTGGATCCCAGGGAGAAGACATCAGCACCTCCCTCTGCACTTCCCCTCCCCAGGAAGCTGTAGACAGGAGGTTGCCCCTCAGCCTCGTTTTCTCCAAACTGGAGAAGCCCAAAGCCTTTAGCAGCTCCTCACAGGCCATGGCATCCAGTCCTTCCACCAGCTGTCTTGCCCTTCCAGGACCTTCCCCTCATTCTGAAGTGGTGGAGCCCAGACTTGCACTCAGCAGTCGAGGGGAGGCCCTGCCCCAACGCTGGACATGGAAGGATGGTCACCTCTTTGGACAGCTGGGCATGTCAAGTTTGGTGTGCCCAGGATGGGGTTTGCTGCCCTCCTGGCTGCCAGGGCACACTGCTCTGCACCCCCAGAGCCCTCCCTGTAACCCCAGAGCTGCCCCCTCCCAGTTTGGATTTGTGTCTGGCATTGCTCTATCCCAGGTGCAGAATCTGGCGTTGTGACTTGTCATTTTTGTGTCACTGGTGACTGCCCAGTGCTCCACTGCATCTAGATCCCTCTCTCTGCAAGAGCTCTTGTCCCTCAGGAGAGTCAACGGCACCTCCCAGTTTGATAACACCAGCAAACTAACTAACAGTGCATTCAACTCCTGTATCCAGATTATTGATAAAAATATGAACAGAACTGGCCCTAGAACTGAGCCCTGCAGGGCACCAATAGAGTAAAACAATCAGCAGCCATAAGGTTTCAGAAAGGGCAAGTGAATCACTTAGTGTCTAAAAAATCTGTCTTCAAATCAAAATCATATTCTATACTCAAAACCAGTTAAGAAGTAATTTTACAACCAATATGCAAAGAGGGTTTCTGCCATTGTAGAGATATCTGTCAGATAAAAGTGAAAGTTCATTTTATCAAAATAAAATCTAATAATGTGAACAAAATAATTAGTAGTGGAAACAATTTCTCTTTTAAGCTTGTCCTAGTAGAATATTGTGGAGACTCATTTTAAATCTAGATCCAGTTTCTGTGCTTGATAAAGTAATTTACATGTATTAGTGGTAACCAGTGTTGCTTGGCTTATGTGATGCATTAAAATTGAACACAGATTCTTTGCCTTCAGTGGCCATACTGATAAAATCTAGTAAAAGAAACTCCAGCAACAAAAATCTCCCAAATGGCGAAAATCCCAGCAGTTACCCCCAAAAGCCATGGAATCAATATGAAAGTGAGGAGTTGGTGTCATCTGTAAATGCCACTTTTCATGTGAAATTACTAGAGATGCAATCTTTTTAATAGATTAGTTCCCTGAACAAAGAAAGCCACAAGTTGCAGCAACAAAATAAGAGTGGGGCAGCAGTGGGAATGAGCAGCAGGCGGTGTGACCCCAGTGTACAGTACTGCTGTGGTACCTGTGAGCAAACATTCAGATTTAGGATTTAAATGTCTATACAGTCTCAATTGTTTGATCATAGCAAGGGAAACTCTCTGGCTACAATATATAGTAAACTGACCTTATGATGATCTTTTCAGCTTGTAGTTTTTATCTTGCAGCATGCTTTTAAAATTTGATCTTAGCCGTGTGATTGAATACTTTGACCTCATGGTATTTTCCACTGAAGCAAGTCAGTGAAGAAGTCAGACTGTTAAACAACATTATTGCCAAGCAAGAATGTTTTCTTACATAATAATTGTATATGTTTGATAATGTAACTTTTTTTAAAGACTTGCAAAGCTAATACTACACAATTAAGAGAAATTACTCCTCACAGCTAATACGCTAAAATAATTGCCCTGGAAAAAAAGGAGAAACTAATTTTACAGGTAAATTCTAATATAAGCTATAGTAGTTTTCTGTTTCTGTTATACAGAGAGTAAATTCAGTCAATATTGATAAATTATGTCACTAAAATTGTAATTAGTACTATGGTATTTGAATTAGAATAGAGATAACTCATTAAAAATGTTTACAGAGATAATTATAAGTATTTTTAAAAAGTTTAAGTGGTGGTTCCATTGCTTTCATTTTGGCCATTGATTGTAGCTAATAATTGTGTGCCTTTTCTTACTGTGCATTCCATTGTCTCTGTCATTTTCATTGTTGGTTTTTGCTCTTCTGGCCTCCCAGATAAATTACACTTAGGTTTTTTCTTTAATGCTGTTACCAAACGGATCAAAATCAAAATATCCATTGTTATTTAAAAGGAAAAGAAAGAAAATGGACGTGCAAGTAACCGTACATTTACATTTGAAAAAAAATCTACTTTGTATTTTAGTTATACTGTGTTTTCTTTTCCTTTTTAAAATCAAAATTACTGTGAACAAATCTGCTTTTCTAAAGGCTGGATCCTGCAGTCTGTGTAACTCCTGACTTTCCATTTACTTTGACAGCTGGGGATCTTCAAAGGGTGCTGGCAGGAGTAAGGCTTGATGTCCTGTCCCAGTGAAGCTAATGGTGTAAAGCCTACTGAATTACTTTGGTTTGGGATTTGATTCTGTGATTTCAGATAGTTAAAGTTTTGTTTCTAATTCAATTCTTATTGCAAGCTCTGCATGTTTCTTCCTGGTCTAGTTGAAGGGAAAACATATGGAGGCCTTTCTGAAAATTGTTTAGGGATTTTTTATTTAATACTTTTTTTACTTTAGTGATTATATTTTTGTTCAATCTGGGTTATTTTTATTTCAGTGCAGCTCACCAGTAATTCTACTTCTTTGAGCTCATTCTGAGCAGTTTGGAAGGTAAAATGAACTTTGCAGCTGTGATTCTGCAGTATACATATAAGCAAAATGACTTTCTGACCTCATTGAGGAGGCTTGTGTTCACTGGGACTCTAGAATGTGGCATTTTGATAAAATATATGCCCTAGCCAGGAATAAAGCAGGCATTTCTGTTGATCTTTAAGGAATCTGTCAAAACTTCTCTGATCAGGCTTTTTTACTATCCCATCTTGAGTCCTTTTTTTAATGACATCTATTATCAGATTGAAATGGCGATTGAGACACTGCAAAAGTCTGATGGTCTGTCCACTCACAGAAGCTCTCTTCTCAACAGCCATGTAAGTTGTCTCTTCTTCACATACACTCTCTCTTGCTTGTTCTGCATGCTTAGCCTGCCTCTAAATGTTTGTTTTATTTTATTATTACTTTTTGCTCTTAATCTTCCCATCTTAGTTGCTTGTAATCTTCTACTACACCTCCCATGGCTTTATTTTGTCAGATTAAATGTCTTTATGGTATATTGCAGAGTGTTACCTGTTTCCTATGCTCTACACCTGTGTTAGGATGAGTTAAAACGTTTGACTGTTTTGCGGATTACAGTGTAAATGTCAAGCTAAGCTTCAATTAATTCTAAATTAGCTGGGTTTTGGCATTTTAAATACAGTTGTCAATGTCGTAAGAACTGTGTTCCATATACTAATTTTGGGGAATGTGAAGAGGAAGAGAAGAAACAGCACACTTAAATAATATATTTAGGTTATTCCTAGGTGTTTCTTCATTTATTCTGACTAGAGAGTTTATTTTGAAATTACTTATTTAAGAACCCTAAGGATCCTTATGATGACCTGGTAAAAACTGAAAGCAGTGCCTTAATTTGAAGTACACAGAAATGTCTTATTCATCTGCCTTTTACTTTTTTTCTTAACCTGCAAGTCTTACAGTTAAGAACTTTTCATAGCCAAAGCTAAAAGATATTTGGGCAAAAACGTGATCTCCAAATATAGTGATAAGTTCATTATATATAACTTTAAAATACAGGAAAAAGACCAAGTTAATTTTAAACTTATTATATAAATAATATTATAACTTTGTAAGTTGTTAGCCTTTCTGAAATGTTTTTTTTTTTTCTATTAGTACTTACAGTTTTGAATTTTGTATTTTTGCCATGTTGATTGGTTTGTACTCACATTATTTTTTCCTTTCTCAGCTTTACTTATTATATAAATTCAAATACTCTTATTGCTTTACAGAAAAAACTGAAATTTAGTTTGCAGTCTGAATGTAAAATGTGATGGTAGAGATTGTCCTTTGGAAATCAAATTAAAAATGTATGCTTTAGAAATTCTGGGGTTGGATTTTGGATTTTTTTTTCCTGTAGGGGTGTGGTTTTGGTTTTTCCTGTAGGAGTTTGTTTTAATTTTGTTAAAATGAAAAATGTTTTGTACAGAATTTAGGCAAATTTATTTTTTCCTCTCAAATCTAAAATTGGAAGAGGAAAACTGTATGATAAAATGTTAGAAGAAATTATATAGAAGGACATTTAGGTTTCACCTTGTGTGCTTTCAGAATAATTACTTTGAAGATAAGCCGGTATCAAAATTATTATATTAAATGATAATAAATATTATTAGACTGATAATATCAAAAACATTGTTTAAATGTCATTTTTAACAGACCCTAATTTTTTGGCAATGTTTTAAAACTCTGGAAGTACTTAAAACACTGGAACTATTATAAGTTTCTGCTTAAACCTATTAAGAAGTCCACAGTCTTTGTATAAACCAAGAAAAATTACAAGATAACTGCAGTGCCTCAGTATACTCTGTTTACCCATTCCTAGTTCTAGGCACTATTCACAGTATCTTCCTAATAACAAGATTTGCACAGAAGATCAAATCTTTCCAGCTGTGAAGACTTATCATGGTACTTCTTGCCTGTGAACACACTGTGAAAAATATTGATAGGGATATGTCTTTGACTCTGTGGGGAAAGAAAAATTTAAAACAACTCTGGTACATATTTTTGTGGCAATAAGTCTTTCCTGGTTTTGGTCATTTTGAAAGAAATTTAAAAACTAGATCAAGCCTACAGGATATTTTGCTTTTTTAAAGCAATGCTTATTGTCTTCAAACTCAAGGACAGTGTCAAGGAACTGTAGATGTACACTTTGTCTCTTTAAATATTTCTTGAGTTTGCCTTCTAATGGTTTGATGTGCCATTTATTAAAATAATTGGCTTAAAAGATTTTAAAATAGAATTCTAAATTGTGTTTTTAATTAACTTTTACAATTTGCAGGTGATTAATTTGTGGGAATATTTTAATTTGGGGTATAAATTTTCAACCTTTCATACCTCAATGAGGTTTTGTAGGATTTTTTTTTTCCTAAATACATGAGTTCTCATTTAAAGGAGTTTGTCATTTCTCCACTGTTTTCTTTTGTTTCTTGATGTACTTCTGCATAGGATCAACTTATTCAACTAATTGATAGTTGAGTATTTTATAAACATTGCAGCTTAATTGAAGTCACACTCTATTTAACAGGTCGGGCTCTGTAAATATTTCACACCTTTCCCACTTATCAATACATTATGGTCAGTACTACAAATTTATAAGCCAGGACTCAAACCTTAACAGTTTTAGATTTGTATTTCAACTTGGTAGACAAATGTTTGGATTCTTCAAAAAGTTGTTTACAATAATGTTTGGATTGAATTTTCTCTTAAAATCATGAATTAACTGCACTTTTTCTTTCAGGCTATAATCTATCAAGTAAGGATTTCAAGCCCTTGATACTAAGTACCTCCTTCCAAGACCAAAAATTCTTACATTGCACTTAACTTTTGATTTTGGTTTTTTTATGTGTTGAATAATGCAAGTTATGTTTGAAATAACAGCTGTTAGAAATTCATATAATTAATGAAGTGCACTCGAAGTGATTAATAATAGATTAGAAACCATCTGGAGGAAAATATCTTTAATGCTACATACAGAACTTAATTACAAAATAATTATTTTTTGTTCGTCAGTCTTTTGGGATTGACAGTTTTTCCCCTTGGGGAAAGCAGAAGTTCCTCATGTTCAGTATCGTTCTGATTCAATTCTAGATGTAATAATATATGATAAACATTATAGAAATGTATTTATAAAAATAGAGATTTAATAACAGATTTTCAATGTGGATAGATTGCAACCATTGAAAGTTATAATTACCTTTGTTTGTAAGGCAAGACAGGTTTATGTCAGATCACTAGTGAAATAGTGATCTGACATAATTTAATACATTCACACAAAACTCAAATGTTTACCTTCTCTTTAGCTTTATTTCAAAATGACCAACTCTCAGTTTGGAAGCACTTGGGAATGTTAGTACATATGAAACAATTATATAGGGATGATTAACTGTACTTCTCCACTTTCTTTTATTTGAAATGCAAAATTGCCTGCAAACCAAGCTAAAAATTTAATGTCTTGGAAGCATTTGCATATTCTTTCTAGATTTTGTATTTTTTTAGAGCTTAGAAAATTCTAGGGATCCATGACAAGTACTGGGAAAAATAAGGAAAATGTTGACATGTCAAAAAACTAAAACAATGAAATTTAATGTATTTTCAGACTATATTGGTTTCGATATATTTTGTCATTTTCCTTTAATATTAAATCTAGGAGTATTAAACTGTCCTTTTAACTTCTTTTTGTGTACTAGCAACAGCTAGAGGTGTTTCATGAGTGTGCTGTACTTAGAACATGCAGTGATGTTACATAAAATCTCCTCTTGCATGTTTCTAATTATCTACCACAATTACAGGAAAAGATTACTGTTTTTCCAAGAAACTCATTCTGCTCCTTTTGGAAGTCAAAGGCAAGCAGGCTGCAGCTGAAAGGGTTTATATCCCTAATGATTCATAGATGTATCAGTTATTTTCAATGTTACCTAGGTAGCTCTTTGACTTTTATGCAATAGCTTTTTTCTGACGTGGATCTCAATGTTTTCAATTAACAAAGAGAAACGCTATCATATTCCATGTTTACAAATACATTAACTACATATCGTGTCCAAGGGGTTTGTTTTCTGCAATTTATGTGTATTACATTCATGATTATTTTATTTCTTGTGGTACTAACAATTTGTCTCCAATGCATAGATACCTTTATCACGTACTGATGTGTGGTACTGAATCAAAAAATATTTTAAGAAAAGGACACTTTCCTGAGGTCAAAAGTGCAATGAGTTCTGCTATTTCCTGGTAATTCTGACAACATTAAAGCATTATTTAACTAACATTTAAAGACACTCTGAGGAAGGAAGTAATTTTTTAATAGACCTGAAGAGTGGTTCCAACTATCAGAAGTTAATCCTGTATGGCTACAATATTTTTAATAAGGTATATAATAGGGGTTTTCTTTCTGTTTTGTATGTGATATAGCTTCAGTGGCTTTTAGACAACTATGAAACTGCAGAGGGAGTGAGCCTTCCCAGAAGCACCCTTTACAACCATTACCTGCGACACTGTCAGGAGCACAAGCTGGATCCAGTCAATGCTGCCTCCTTTGGGAAGCTCATACGGTCAATCTTCATGGGGCTGCGCACCAGAAGGCTTGGAACTAGGTTTGTGCAATTGAAATCCTGAATTATAATCAAAATAAAGGTAATTGTTATGATTAAGAAGCTTGTCTGTGAGGCAAAAGAGTACATAACACCTGCATAAAATATTAGTGTTTTCTGCCAGTTCTGTTTCTTCGTGTTGAAGAGTTCTATGTTTTTTCAAGGTGCTATTATAGTTTTATTTCTTCTGGTCTTGACAGTTTATGTGTTTATATTTTGGTAACTACACTTCAGATTTTTATCATTACAAATAAAACATAACTTGCCATTTGGAAATCATTAAGAATACTGTTTTTCCATAACTAGAGAATGTGTATTTATTTCTATTTTATTTTTCTTACTCAAGTGGAGTGCGATTTATTATGCTGATATTTGTTTAAGAGAATGAATTAATTTCCCAGAGGTAGTACAGTGACACTCATATAAAACAAGTATGACATGAAAGCCAGACCTGATTTGTGTGTGTTGTTTTCCAGTCAATGTAAATTGCAAAGTAAATGTAATGTAAATATGGAAAACTAGTATTACTGCTCTTTTAATTCTTGTGCTTTCCTAAAGGGGGAACTCCAAGTATCATTACTATGGGATTCGAGTCAAGCCAGACTCTCCTCTAAATCGACTACAAGAGGACATGCAATATATGGCCATGAGACAACAGCCCATGCAGCAGAAACAGAGGTAAAGTGTGAAACACAACTGTCCACTGCTATTTCTCCTCCATCAAGTCTTCCTTGTCCTGACATGGACAGGCTGGAATTCCTGTTCAGCTTTTCTGCTGTGAAAATAAAAGTGTGCTGGATACCCAGCTGATGTCACTGATATCAGACGCCGGTCAACGTGAAAGAATATTTACCTAGAAATTGTCAAAAATTTGCAGAAAAGGACATGCACAGGTTATATAAGTAATAACAAAGTGATCTATAGCATGAACAGATTCTTCTAAACTATATTTATTTCTTGTCCCACAAGCTGAATAAAAGGAGTAAGAGCTTTAATTTCAAACATTCCTGTTTCTTTTCATTGCTATACCATTTTATGTTCACAGTTCTAATCAGAGAACTTACTCTTAAGTAAGCTTGGTAAGTATTTCATCTCCCTGTGAAGAATTAATGTGACCACAATGGTTTTCCTCCCAGTACATGAAAGCATGTTCCCAGAGTATCTGCTTTTCCTGAGGAACCTGTGAAAAGCTCCAAAGTAGTTGAAAGCAGTGGGACAGGCCGGTAATGGTGGTGAAAGAATGTGTGAATGTGCGTATCAAAACATTCAACAGAAAATTTTAGGGGAAAAATGGAAATGAGTACATTTCTTTGAAATTAATTTTGATTTGACTGATGTCACTAGCCACCCATATTACCCCAAAGTAAAATACATTAGATGCATAATTTCATGACACACATAGATAGAAAAGCACCATATCAAGCAAGTCACCTTTAGAACACTTAGTTCTCAAAAAAATTTCACTTGAATGAAGAGTTTGGTATAGTGTACCAAGCATATTTTGTGTCTTTGTACACAAAGATATGGAAAACACAGGTTTAGACTTAAAATACAAAGATCACATTGATCTGAAATTATTTTATTGTCATTTCCAGACAGTACAGATTAGTTACTAAATGGAAGCTCATGGTAAGATATATGGTCTTAACTATCTTTTGCTGAGCAGAGCACAGGAGCATGGGATGTCTCATAAAAACATCACGTAGAAAATGCTTGTTACAAAAACCATGGCAGGATTATATAGTCAGGAATGACAAGAGATATTTACTAAATCTCCCAGCAAGCTTATTTTACCCACTCAATCTCATTCACTTAGACGTTTTATCCACTTGCATTCAACATTACATATGTCCACCAAAACATATGCCACAATGGTCTGACTAGGACTATTTCTGGAAAAATTATGCCAGTCAGCTAAACATTGTCACATCTCTTGTCTTCTTCATGATTCACAATGGAAAAGTGATTTTGGCATTTCATTATATAGCTGTTAGGACTGGATATTTCTTTGTGTATTATTCCCTTGACTACTTTATTTAACATCACTGTATGTCTTACATAGTTCCCTTATTTTTCTTACCTAAGTATGTTCAGCATAATTTTCTCAACTTGATTCCTTCCTTGTTCCTTGATTCTGTCTGAACAAAATCACACAAGTGGGTCTGTGTGCAGCTGGTGCACACTTCTCCTGTGCCCCATGTCTTGCACTTGCACACGTGTGCTTGCACCAACATGCACCAGTTTGGGCTGGATTCACACCAGTCCTAAGCTCTGCTGTGGGAATCTGTAAAGGTGTTAATGAAGGGGTGGGAACTGCAAGGTACCACTGTGCACAATAGGCAGCTGTCACATGAAAAATATTGTGCTATAGGAGGCTGTGTATTGAACTTTAGTGTTCCATATATGACTATGTATGTGTTCCTATCATTGTCATCCAAGTGTATTGAAAAATTCTAGCAGGATTTATTAAGAGAAAACTAAAAGACTGAATATTGCAATTTTCATGATTATGGTAATATTGCTGTTTGGTCAGCTTATTAGTATTTCTAGTGGTTCTTTTGTCTTTAATTAGTGGTAAATTGCAGTCAATACAGTTTTTTTCTGGGTAGTTATACCAAATGTACCATCTCTGTCAGACACATGTAATTAACAAACACTTCTAGTCCTCTTCAGCAAAGGCTGTAGGCTGAATGTATGCCACACATAATTTTTCTTCTTTCCTTTTCTTAATGTGGGAACCATTCACCTTTTGTATTTGCATAATTTCAGTATCCCAAAGTGCTCATGTTGGAGTCTTCGTTATCCTCAGACAGTAATGTTGTTTCTTCTTAAAAGTAATGAAACATTACCTTTATATCACACAATTGTGTCAAGTTGTGTGGAAAGGGAAGGATTTGATTCTTTTTGGTATCAATTTGCCAGTGTTACAATATGCTGTTGCAAAGCTAAATTCTACCAGAAATTGGGAATAATGCTGGAATACCACCTTTGTGAATTCTGTAATGCATTGTTAACACTCTAGCTTCCCTTAGTGGTTTTTTCTTCTATTGTTTACAAAGTAAGTAAGAATCTCTAAATTCTTTTGTCACTTCTCTTGAAAATTTTATTTTGAGATGGAAAAATCGAACTCTGTGTTCCATTTATGAAGAAGTAAACAGAAAAGACAATTTTGTGCTTGATATTTCTGTAGGTATAAGCCTATGCAGAAAGTGGATGGAGTTGCAGATGGCTTCACAGGAAGTGGTCAACAGACAGGCACATCTGTTGAGCAAACTGTAATTGCCCAAAGTCAACATCATCAACAGTTTCTAGGTATGGAAGCAGGTTTTATGCTGCTATATAAATAAGTAAGATGAACTTTGTTATCACAGTCAATATCATTACACACAAGTACAATAGTTGCTTCTGAAGTTATCATGCCCTCTCTAAAATCCTTACTCTCAACAGAACAGAAAGACAACTAAATTACACATGAGCTTTTTGTAATATTTAATATGCATCTTGTAAGTATAAAATCAAAAAACAGGATGAGATATACTTCATATTCCATAAGTGAAGTTGCTTTACATAATTATTGAAATTCCTGCCATGAAAGTTGTTTCCTTCATGTGCACTACAGTGCATTTTATTTCATGAAGGTTGGGTAGGAGGATGGCCTTGCACTGCCATGTGGGTTAACCACCCCTGGCTGTTTTGAAAGGGTTGTTCTAGTGTTGTAAGTGGAAAGAGGCAAGTACTGAAAACCCTAAAGGTCATGTTCAAAATTATCCAAATTGTGGATTTGTTGATCCCAGTTAAGCACGTATTCCAGTCATAGAAACAAATTGTAATTTAGTTAATTGTTTATGTAAAAAGAGTCCTTGGCTGTGCTGATAAGAGTGTGCTATTAGTGTAGGCTTATGTGGTTAGGATTTCCAACCCCCAATCCTTCAGCCTGATTTTGCTTTTACTAAAACCACTTGGAGCATAAGGGTAGCATTAAATTGTTATGAATCTTTTTTTCAGGTACCCTTCAGTTCAGTGTTTTTATCTTACCAGCTTATGTCTCGGAAACATTTGTGGCAAATAGTTAAAGAACACGTTGGTTCTACTTGAAAGTCTAGTAAATGTCAAGTAAAAATGTATATTGAGTTTATTCAGCCCCATCACACCTGCCTGCATAGAAACACTTCAGCTGAACAACAAAAAAAAATATTCAAGGATTAGTCTCTCTTGCACTGACTCTAGATATTTTCTTGCACCCTGTAATAGTCTGAAAAAGCATGTGTTAGCTTCTCTATATAAGTATACTATGTACATGATAGTATTTTAATGTACTCAAGTTTAATTGTGTATTTGTTTTTTACTAAAAATTATTCATGTGTTTAGTATTTTGGCATACAACAGGTATTAAATACTTCCCTCTTCGAATATTATGACCTTTTGGAGTTTATTTATTTCTCTGTATAATATCCTTTTTTTTTTTAAACCATACTGTCACTGGCACCTCTGTCATTGTGTTGTCATGACAACAGATGCATCTCGAGTACTGCCAGAGTTTGGAGAAGTTGAAATATCTTCTCTGCCAGATGGTACAACCTTTGAGGACATCAAATCACTACAGAGTCTTTATCGAGAGCACTGTGAGGTATTTCCTATAAACCATTTATTTTTGCAAGTTCGTGAGTTTTCCTGGAGGCCTGGAGGATAGTGCCAAATACATTGCAGCTGTGATAGTGGCATGTGACTTTCCCCACAATATTTTACTGATCTCATTGAAAAGGATAGCAAAAAGAGTTTTCTGGAGGATCCCCTTTACAGGGGAAAGAGTAATATGTAATAGATACTGAGAATGAAATGCTGTTTCAGAAGGTTAGACTTTAGATTGTGCATGCAGATCTTTGATTTAATTAATGGGAAATATGAATCAGATTAGATTATAATTTAATTTCCTTTCACATTAAAAGCAGCAACTTTTTTCTCATAGCGAAGAGACATTGAGACATTGAAACCACATTTGATACTGAGTATGTCCTTTAAAATTATTTTTGAAGGTGCTTGTAACTTATAAGGCATTATGAAAAGGAGCACTCTGTCAGGTTTTCTTTTTTTATTTGCAGTAGCAGTAAATATTTTATGTGCTTAAATTCCTCTGATATGTTTACATAGGCCATGATAGTTCCTGGAGGCTTCCATGCAAGCCTTATGCAAGTCTCTGTGCACAACACTTTATAGTGCTGGATAATTCATGGATATCAAAGGTGTTCAAACAGACACCATTTATAACTGGAGGAATGTTTTGCCTTGGTTCCACTGTGATGAAGGAAAAGAGCTGTAGATCTAGTTGGAATTGGGAGTGGAGGGATTCTGGTAAAAGACAGTATGATCTCACGTTTTATTTTTTCAGGCAATACTGGATGTGGTTGTTAATCTTCAATTCAGCCTGATAGAGAAATTGTGGCAAACTTTCTGGCGCTATTCTCCTTCTGCTCCACCTGATGGCACTCCTGTTAATGAGCCAAGGTCAGTAAACGTTTCTCTTTGTTTAATGTGTCTCGTGATAACCTAAGTGTGAAATTAAAAACATCATATCCGTTTTAACTTAATAATTTTTTCTCCTGTTGTTATTTTCCAAATTAAGTTTATGTTGTCTGTCAGTTGTTTGCATAGCCTGGATGTATACCAAAGGGCACTCTTGAAACAGTTGTGTCATCCATGGGAGTATTTTGCATGGACAACTACAGTGAAGGTGTCTCTTCCCAACATTCAATCCACTTCTTTTAAGTCAAAAGGATCATTCATATGTATACACTCTTTATAGTCTGTAGGAGAATTATGGAGACTTTTTTTTAAATGCATTTCCAAGTGAGACAACATGTAAATAAGTTATACTGGGTACAGCTGAGACATCTGTGAGACCTGTATAAAAAAGTACATTTTAACATGCAGGTTTTTACCTTCTGTAAATCACGGAATCATAGAAACTTTAGGTCAGAAAAGTCAAATTCAACTGTTCACCTAGCACTGCCATGTTAGCTGCTAAATCATGCCGCATAAATGCATTTTCATTTATTAATCTGCTACATTCTTTTTAACACCAGCAATCTGAGTGAAATAGAAAGTCGACTTCCTAAAGCAAAGCTGATTACTCTGTGCAAGAATGAGTCTATTCTGAAATGGATGTGTAACTGTGACCATGTGATGTACCAGGCTTTGGTGGAGATTCTCATTCCTGACGTCCTTAGACCTATTCCTAGTAAGTTCAACACCTGAAACATTTTGTAATAATTTTTCTGCAAGTGTGTGTATGGTGGAGATGTACTTGTGCCTCACAGGGCAGCTTAAGAAAAATGTTTGAAATTTACAAAATACCGTCTATAATTCATCCTTATAATTCCTTGTTGTGTAAGGAGTTGTGCTGGGAAATGCCTTGAATTCTAAAAGTTGGTAGATCTAGTTTTTAAGATACAAGTTCATATTAAATGTACTTCTTTCTCTATATCTGTTACATCTTCAGGTAAAAATGTTTTCCTTTTACCCTGGCTCCAGGGTGCCAGGTGGAAAGAGGACCTGTGGCTCCGTGGCAATGTGCACTATTGTCAGTCAATCCTTCCTCTTAATTCAGTCATTTTCAGTTCAAACATCACATATTAATCTTTGATTAGTCTGGAAGAGAACTGTGGTCTTTGTGATTCCATGTTTGGAGAGGTGGTCCTTTGTCCCTGACTGCTGAAATCAATTCTAATAACTGTCAAGGCAATGAAAAATTCCTATTCCAATTTATTACTCCAATCTACTGTTTTCTTGTCATACATCCTGCATGAAATAGTGAGTGATTGTCCACTCACACCTCTATTACCAGGAGCAGAGCTTTCTTTTCAAATTTAATTTTACTAGAATCTGTCATTGCTCTGGCAGTGTATTTTTATGGCTGCCTTTGGTAGAAAACAAATTTACATGAAGAAAGTTGAACTCCTTCATGAACTATTTGTTGTCTGACATATACTGTCCTAAATATTATAAAAAAAATGTTAGCAACCCACAAAAACCCTCATAATTCCTATGTGTTATCTTCTTCCAATGAGAAAGATAGTATTTACTTTAGGAAGTTGGATTTTTTTTTAAATTAGGGCCATAAGTAGTTTTGCAGGTAACAAAGCTATGTCTTCATGCTGTGAACACCTCCTCTGCTGTAGTGACTCCAGCAGTAATAAGCACTCAATAAGAATATTTGGTGCCTTGCAAAAACATTTTCTTGACTTCCTGCTTGCCAGTGGAATAAAATCAGGTTTTAGCAAATTATGTATAATACCAAAAAAATTGAAACTGGAATAGTATACAATAGGTTTGCCATTTACAATGCCCATTTTACCTTTTTTTTTCAGGAATGAGCAAGTTCTTGGTAGCAATTGACATAATTTGTGCATCTGTATAGCAGAATAAAGAAAAAATGTTTTCTCAAATACATGCAATGATTGACAACTATTACTTGTGTAAATTATTTTGCATTGGTTTGTATTTAAGGTTTTACTTCTCTAAGGACAATACCATTAGGTAGGACTTTAGAGTAATATAATGCATCACAAACAATTAGGTAATCATAAAAATCCCCACAAATTTAATTATAACATTTAATAGGTTGAATGAAAACTCTCACTTGCAAAAGCAAGCTAATTTCTGAATAAAAATGTAGTGCAGACTGAGTTCTTCATCAGACCTGCTCCTCTCCTTTTCAGTTGCTTTTCCTTCAAAGCCTGGCACCTTAGGGAGGTGTTTAAATCACATCATGCTGTCTTCCAGCCTTGCTTCACAAGATGCATTGGGCATTGCCCATGCAGGATTTCAAGAAAATGGGGAAAAATCAATTAATATCAATAACTACATGCATCATGTCCTTTTCATGCTACTTCCTTCTTTCTGGAATTACCAGTCATATTTGAATAGTTGATACCTGCTGTGTTTGACATTCCATTTCTGGGGATGGTTATCAGACTGCTGGATTCAAACACATCATCTGGTCCCAGGACAAATTCATCATTTTGTGAATGTCCAAATGGTTTTCTGCTCAGAATTGCACTCACTGAGCTACCTTTGGAAGACAGCTAACTTATTTTCTTACTTTGTCCTTTAGGACCAGCCAGCTAAATGGCTTTTTTCAGCTGTTTCCCTTTAAAGATGGGCCATCCAAATTTCTTCTTCATTGTTGAATGGTTAAAATTTTATGATTTTTTTTAAACTCCTGTTTTTGAAATCATCTCCAGTCATTACAGGAGACCGAGATAATGGCTTAAGGTTGAATGTAACAAAAATGCAGCTGGGAGAAGCAGACAAATTCATCATCCTGTGTGGGAAAAGAGCAGTTTATAGGAAAGTTTGGACTCTGTAGAGGAGCTGGGATTAAATGTTTCATTATAGGCATGTTCATGATTTTTTTTAATAAATGGGAAGATAGCAGCAGCTGCTGCTCAAAGTAGGGGAAAATATTAATTTGAAAGGGGCTTGAAGAAAGCATAACTTTTTCAAGGTTATTTTTTTTATTTAGATCTTCAGTGTTTTGTCTTTTAGACAGGTCCTATTGTTGATACATATTACTGGAGTAGAAAGAAAAAGAACTACTGAGGATAAAAATGGTTTTATTTTGAACTTTGGTATTAAATTTGTCAGCTGAAATATTTCACACCCACAGAATGGGTGAAGAATTGCTGTGTATAAAACAACAAAATTCGCTTTCCTAAAAAAAGTGAAATGCTGTCCAATGGAGTCAGAAATGAAGACCATAATTATCTAACATCCTTGGCAATAGACAGGAGCTATTAAGTTGTAGAATGGACATCTTGCATCTTCACACATGGCAGAATGGACAGTAACAAATTTGCTTGTGAGTTAGTTTCCATGGTAGGTGGAGAATTTATGCAAAATACACTTACACACCATATTGCACAATTCCAGACAGAGGAAAAATTAAAGTACTGGAAACGCTGTAAAGCTCAGTTTTGTACAAATCAGAGGGGTTTTGGTTCAGAAGCCAAGCTTTTTAGGTGCTTATGCAAATCAAACTTTCAGTAACTCCATTGCCACATCATTCAGTGTGTGACTAGTAACACCTAATGGTTTAGGCCATTTACTTTGCACTGTGCTTATCATGGAAAGATTCTTTCAAAAGGTTCAGATGAACTTAAAAGTTCAAGGATGGTTACTTGTGGTTTTGGTAATCGCTAGATGTATACTTAAGGCTGTGAGAAAAGTTTTGTTTTTAATATATGTCCAAAGCTCATTAGAAATTCATGATGGTTCTGTACAATACTGATGCCTGATTAGCTACCTTAGCTGTTTTATTTCTTCAGAACTTAGTCCTTTTATTTGTTCATTTTCCATTCTAGTTAAAGGCCTTCCTTAAGTCCTGAGCTGCTTTTCTATATTTATTTTTAAAGGAGATCAGCATTGCAGTGATGCAAATAATTTTGTAAGAGATATATATAAACACACATGGGTAAAAAAGAGTAATGAGAACACTAGAAGTGGCAAAGCAGGAATATTTTCCTTTCATGTCTAAGTATCATTCATACAATATTTACATTATTAGTTCCATCTTGCCTGGTAGGTAAGAATATGTGAATGAATTCACAATCAATTAGTAAGTGCACATAAATAATTTACAAAGCAGCACAGGTGAGCTAGGGGATTGACAGGGTTGAAGAAAAAAGCTTGTTCTTCATGTGTAAATCTTCAAGGAGGAAAAACCTGATAACATGAGAAGGCTCAGCTAACTCAGATACTTTGTAAGATCAAACTCTGGTCATTGGAATAATTTCACTTGCTGTCAGTGAAACACACTCGTGTGTCCTGCTTACTGATGAAATCCTTAGCACTGCATGTGAACGGAATTTACTCTTTAAAACTGAATTAAGCAGCACTATGACATAGTTTAAGATTACTTTGGATTTATTTGAGGAAACTGCAGTATTCCTATAAGCAGATTTTTCTCCAGACTTGGGTGTTTTAAAAGAGGTGCTTAGAGGTAAAAGAGGTAAAATGGAAAGCTGAAAGTTTTTGATGGAAAATTCCATCATAACTGCTGCAATTGGTGTTGTTCTTGTATAGGAGTGCCCCAAACAATACTGCTAAGTCACAAACCTCTTTGGAAAATTGCTTATTAAACCAAAAATAAAATCATTATTGTGTCATCTTTATCTCAGTTAGTCATTTTGAACCTAGACTAGACTTGTCTAGCAAGTAAATGCAGCAGACCTGAAAGTTGAGTACAAGAGTTCTGGGGATGCAAAGCATTTCCAGAGAGGTGCACTGCTTTCTTTTCATTCTATTTTTGTTCTCCAATGCACAGGTGCCTTGACCCAAGCCATTCGCAATTTTGCAAAAAGCCTTGAAGGTTGGCTTTCAAATGCCATGAACAATATTCCACAGAGGATGATACAAACCAAGGTAGATGAAATTTGAAGCACTATTCTTGCAGTGGGGGGGGCAACAGCATCTAAAAGGAGAAGCATTTTATCTGTAATGCTAAATTTCTTGTTTAGCAACAAGCATCAGATAATGGGAGAGGAAATAATATTATTTGATCTGCTACATGGTATAATTCAAATATGAGGACCCATTAGTATACACTATTAAAATGAAAGTCAAGACTCAATCTGTAGAATTACTCTATGGAGTACAATATTTAAAAATAAACAAATGTCTTCACAGGTTGCCGCTGTAAGTGCCTTTGCCCAGACTCTGCGAAGATACACATCTCTTAATCACCTGGCTCAAGCAGCTCGTGCTGTGCTTCAAAATACTTCTCAAATCAACCAGATGCTCAATGATCTCAACCGTGTTGATTTTGCCAATGTTCAGGTAAAATTTAGTTTTGAATATCAGGGCTTTTTAAATGTTATTTCCTCTATGATTTTCAATGTTATTGTCAGGCGTCGTTCTATCAAGAAGGTTAAGTGCTAATATTTTGCTTATTCATAAACGTAGTGACTCAATCCAAATGTGACAGCATATTCTTTAGGAAGGTAAGAGCTCAGAACCATTATCTGTTTCCATTTGCTCTCTTGAAATGCACATATTCTTCCAACTTTCATGCAAATGTAGAGCAAATACTTTCTTTGAATGGGTACCACGAATCGTGTCTTACTAATAGCAAAAGTGATATTTTAGATTTCTTAAATGTCTCTTAAAAGTATTACATGCATAGCATTTTCAGTAGAGACTCTCTCCATCATTTAAAACCCCATACATTATTATGGTTTTTTCTATGTGCCACTACCTAAATTTACAAGATCTCCTGAATAATGAATTAGATTAGTATGGTTAGAACATATAGAGCATAAATTCATGTTTTTACTAAGCTTGATTTCTCTACAGGTTTTTGCTTGTCTGAGGAAAAATACTTTTGTTCTTTTGGCCAGTAAAGTGAAAGGTTTCAGATTCCTGTTAGTTCTGTTTCTCTTTGTTGTGAATGACTGTTTAATGTAAATGTTAACACACTTCACAGAAATCTAGTCAAGAGTTCCTGACCAAAGATATAATATATTAAGTACAGTAATACGTTGATATGGATACAGAGTCTGTGAATGAGATGTTAATTTGGCACATGACAACGAGAGTTTAAATGGAAATGGCTTCAGTTAGTGAGCTGTCATTTTTTTTCTCATTTTCTGAATTGAACAGTTAGCTTTATTTAAACCTGGTAACACTGACTGAATTGCTGATTACTGTATGCATAGTGTGTTTCTCCACTTGGGTGCAGCTTATGTTGTCTTTAAGTCATGTGTAATCTGTTAATGTCTAGAGGCAGCAAACAATCCTTGTTTGCATACAAAGTTTCTTTTATAAGACGATGTAACGGGATTGATCTTTAAGCTTAACTTCTTCAGAACAAAAGGAATGTTGCACTTGATTTCTCACTTCATCTTTTATTACTGTAGTCCCCTGCATTTGACTCTTCTTCCTGCCTGCCCTGCCTGAAATCCCAGACAAAAATTACAAGATATAAGTATTTCAGTAGACAAATTACAGAAGTAGAAGCCTTTTGCCTTTCTTCACAAATGAATGTGGGAAACAGGAAACTTCTGTTGTTTGTTCTAATTTCTTAACTTGATGTCCGTTCTTTTATCCTGTGCTTTTCCCACCTATTTGCTTTCAACAAAATCACAACAGAAAGAAAATAAAAACCACTTCTCAGTTTGTCTAGTACGTGGGTCCAGTCTCTTCCACCCACTGAGCAGTTTAACCTTTGAGGTACAATTACACTGTGCTTTGGCTCATGCATTGCCAATTCAAGAGCTGCCGTGTGCTGTAACAGGAGCAGGCTTCCTGGGTGTGCCAGTGTGATGACAACATGGTTCAGAGACTCGAGACAGATTTCAAGATGACTCTTCAACAGCAGAGCACTCTGGAGCAGTGGGCTGCCTGGCTTGATAACGTGATGATGCAAGCATTGAAACCCTACGAAGGAAGACCCAGCTTTCCCAAAGCAGCACGGCAATTCCTGTTAAAATGGTCTTTCTACAGGTAGTGTTTAATAGATTTTAAAACATTCTGACTGTCCTGTTGATGGCTGAATTGTGTGCTCTGCTGAAGCTGACAAATCTAATATCAAACAGTGGCTTGGTACACCATGAAAAACATCGGGGTTTTATATTAACCTTGAACTCAGGGCTATCAGCAAATGAACAGGGAATTAAATTACCCTTGTTTATTTTTTTAAAGGCCATCTGAAAATGAATGCAGGTGTAGTTTTGTCCAGAGTTCATATTAAGAATTGTTTCAGTTAAAAAACTATGCAATTATTAAGTCACTGTTTTTTAGTATGACTTACTAAAACATTGTGGCATCAATGTTTATTAGATAAGAAAGGTAGAAGCTATTTTTAGTATATAAAAAGAACATTAAGACAAGCATTCCATGGTAGCTGCTCATTGAAACAGTTACCAGAGTAAACCTTGTTCTTTGAACCTCACTGGAGCAACTGCTTGTTGAAGATGCAAAGATATAGTATGAACACACAAGTCTGTTGGTTTTGAATTTTAAGTTTCAAAGCTTTTTAAGTTCTGGCAATTAAAAGCTTTCCCCTGGAAAGATTGCCACAACAGACACTATTTAAGCCATAGTTTCTTTAAAATCGAACTTGTTTTCTTACCATTTTAGTTGTTTATGTTTGCAACAAAATTCTTTCACATTAAGTTTTACACTTGCTCGATTAATGATAGTTATGCATAGGTCAATACCAAAACCAAACCAGTCTGGTTGTTTCTTATGTGGTGTTTCTTCAGAGAAAGGAGAGAAGCAAAGGATTGCTCTTTCCTGGTCATCCCTTTAAATCAGACATTTGAGGAAAACGTTGCTTTTGAGAATATTGGTTTTGAGGTGAAATGTCTGTCTACATGGATAAACATTAAAATGGCTGTGACATACAATTCCTGCACATGTCTGTATGTTTAATTTCAAACAGTTCCATGGTGATCCGGGATCTAACCCTGCGCAGTGCTGCTAGCTTTGGCTCCTTCCACCTGATCCGCTTGCTTTACGATGAGTACATGTTTTACCTGGTGGAACATCGTGTTGCTCAGGCAACAGGAGAGACACCCATTGCAGTTATGGGAGAGGTAAGATTAAGTGTAAGAGAATAAATTGATAGATCCAGTGGTGAGTTGGAGAAAGTGGTTTTTGCACATTTTTAGGCGTGTGTGTAGAATGGTAAGATGTTCCGCAGTACTACAGCAGACTGAGGGACAAACACATACAGTGGCTTCAAATTTGTGTCACTGGTTCATTATAAGAGTACTGAAATCACACTGAATTCGTAAAATAAATTATTTCTAAATGAAGTTGCTCATTTACGGATCTGAACACAGATTCATGTGCATAGTTTGGAAAATGTTGATTAACCTATGACCATTTTCCACTTTTTGAGACCCAAATATTTTCTGTGAAAATAAAAAAGAGTGTAGTAATAGGAAAATGTCAATTCTATGGTTCTGGTTACATGCGTTTACACACATAATTCCCACACAGACTGTATACCCTCTTTGACGTAAGAAGGCTGCTTTACATGCAGAATTTTGGCTTTTACAGACCTGTTCACATACCAGCACAGACATACATAGAGGTTTGCAACACATTTCATTTTCATACAGTTGTTTCAAAGACTATTGGTTTAAAAAGCAGATGTAGAGTCTCAATTCATACCTGGTTTTTTATACTCAGCTGTAGCATCTGCAAGGCAGATACCTCTTCTTCTCATTAGTTCATCTGACCTTTTGTTTTGAGTGAGGCAGTAAGGCAAGCGTGAACTGTTCCCAAAGAATAATGGATATATTTGAAAATACGCTAGAACGTTACTAGAACGGATTTGTTACATTTTTACACTTGCGAGTCACTCATGTCATGTTCTGTGTGACCTATAAATAACAGGTAGTTTTGCTAGTGGAGTTGTCATTCTTTCCACATGATATATTGATAGATTTATTAAATATTATAAAGAGATTATATACTTTCAAGAGAAGTTGGAAAATGTCTCAGCTTGCTTTGTCAAAATTAGTTTATATCATGTTTCATGACATGTTTCAGAAAAGTTGATGTTTCTACTTATTAGAAAGACCACATGCTCTTACATTTCTTGCCTTACATTTGCAGAAAGCACTACACAAGCATGCAGTTACTACATTCGTGTTGTCTCAGCAGACTTTGTATGTTAGATATAAATGTAGCATAGGGCCTTCTGTAAAGTTCATGAGACTGAGGGTGGAAATATTGTGAGGAAGTAAGTATTGCAGAATTTTTGGAGGTGAGGGGCAGAATAGAAGTGATGCATGAAATGGATGAATTCTGATGTTTCTGTGTATTCAATAGCTGAAATAAAATGAGGAACATTACAGTCCAACAAGCACTGTAAAACAGTATAAACTGGCTGCAGCTGAGAACAGCACTCTCATACTTCTCCCTTTCTCTTTTTCCACCCTTGGACACAGGTATTGGCAAAATTCTTCTGGAAAAGACTGGTATCATAATTTGTGGTTAGAAATTTATCTATTTAACAACGAGTTTTTCATTGATACCCAGTGGTAGCATTTTACTCTTCCAAATTTCACACAAGAGAAACGGAGGAAGGAGAGGGAAGAAGGTTTCTAACTTATATGCAGCTTCTGTTAAAAGGCCTAGATTTTGATGTAAATCAGTTATCAGGTTATAAACCCTTCCTCAGCAGTGCCTTTCATTTGCCTTACAGGTAGATTAACAACACTGACACACTTCAGTTTTGTTCCAGCAGAATTAAAACGGTGCCTGGGAAATTTTCAAGAGAGTTTTTTGTTATAATATTGGCAGTTCAGAATGAATACCCAATACAATTTATGGCTCAATAAAACACGGAAATAGCTCACTTCAAATAACAAAGGCCCTGACGAAGCAATCTTTAAAAAAGGTTGTACTTCTCCATTCCAATTTTTGAGGGTATACTTAGTGATAATTGTCTTAATAAGCACAAGAGTGAAATGGAATGGGAAATTGCTCACCTGTGGATGCAGCTAAGATCATGCATTTGAATGGATGCAACCATAAAACCAGTGGAGCACATATCTCCTACATCACAGATATTCTAAGTCAACATTTGCTTAAGACTGTATCCATTTTTTTATTGTTTATTTTACAGTTTGGTGATTTAAATGCTGTGTCCCCTGGAAATATGGATAAAGGTAAGCATTTTAGTATCTCCAGGGTATAATTCTGTGTAGAGCTAATGTGTCTCTGAGCAAAATAAATCCTTGTGTTTTAAAAACACAGTCAAACAGAATTTATACCTGTATCATCCTTTGAAGTACATGTATGTGCTGTATGGAGGCATTGATACAATACAATAGCTGTGTATGTAATAGGCCACATGTAACAATGACTGAAATATTGTAGGTTTGTTTCACAACAAGAATATTTTAAAGATGCTTATTAATGTCACAAAGAAATATTCCAATTTTTATGCAAATTTTGTTATATCTAATAGAGTGGAGGAGGGTAAGAGGTGTGGAAAGAAAGACAAAGTATGGATATTTCACTGTAGTGAATGTTTTGCTAAGTCAAGAAGCAGAATTGTACACAAGCAGTCAGGGAGAAGTTAATTTCTTACATTCTCTTCATGCCCTCTTTTGACATGCATTCTTATATTGACTATTTGAATGATTTGGGGTGACCTCAGAACACTCAACTAGTGAGTACAAGAATGTTTGTCAAAATTTGGGGTCGAGTGACCACAACTCTCCTCACCTCAGTTTCCCTATCTGTATCTAAAAGTAACAACTCTTGTTCATCATATTTAGGAAATGAGGTGTTTTCCAACATGAAGTTAACATTGTTTGTTACACCTTTTGAGACTGCAGTTGTTTTTTCCACATCAAAAGTGTGTACCTCAAGTGATCAAACCTGAATCTGTTTATCTATTTGAGATAACAGTTGACTTTTTTCTATTAAAATTTTAATTTTCATTTTGTGCTTTATCAGATTGCTCTCCTGTATTTCAACTGTTGCTTAAAAAATAAAGAGCCTTGCATTAGAAGCTTCTCTCTTTGTGGTAGTTACATGCTGGTTTGTTTGTGCAGATGAGGGCAGCGAAGTTGAAAGTGAAATAGATGAAGAGCTGGATGAAAGTGGAGAGCCACAAGCTAAGAGGGAGAAAACTGAGCTGAACCAGGCCTTCCAGGTGGGCTGCATGCAGCCAGTGCTGGAGAGTGGAGTCCAGCAGAACCTCCTGAACCCAATCCACAACGAGCACATCGTTGCAACCACTCAGACTATCAGACAGTGCAGTGCCACTGGAAACACATACACTGCAGTCTAATGTGAAACCTCCCCTGGCCTCCGACACACACCCCATGGCATTAGCTGTTTAGTTTTAACATGAAAAAGAAAAAAAAAAATAAGAGAGTAAGTCCGAAGGGTGACTGTTGTCAAATGTAACTGTTCTGATCATTATTTTGTTGGAGTTGTTAAATGGAATGGGTGTACGTGTTTTGCCAGGTCTGCTTAGAAACAGAGAAATTTTTGTAAACGAAATCATTTCACACTGACCACTCAATATGAAGAGGTTTCTTTGTATCAAATGCAAGGAAGATTTTTGCAAGAAGTTTAATGTTAATGTTTTGTCCTCTTATAATAATTTAATTTTTTCATAGTTTTAAAAATATTTTAATGTTAATTATTAGTTATTATGCTGATTTCATATAGATAGGTTTTTAATTAGATGCACTTCTGTGAAATATCAAAAGAACTATTTTCTTTGATTTACACTGGAGGCATACTTATTTGACAGCAGATGTATCAAATTTGTTATTAAAGGTGCTTTTCATCGTACTACGAGAAGACACTATTTTGATAAAATTGTGAGTATTCAGGGGGATTTTTTTGTAATAATGCTGGAGGGTTGAGAAGATCTCCTAGTTTCTTCCTGTGAGGAAGAAGCTGCTTAAATGATGGAATTGTATTAGAATGTGGTAATCTGTATGGCATAAATGTACCTAATTATCTGAACATGATGTAAACAATGCAAGCTTCATTTGAAATCAACAGTTTCAGATATTATTTGCATACCAGTTCCTCTGTTTTGAAGACTACTGATTCTATTATATGTGAGGCCACTGAACAGATGCTTTTGATTGTTCAGTGGCACTGTAGTTGTTAGAAACTGAAGCTAAAATGGAAGTGACTTGATTATTGTTAATTTTAAGTGTATGTGCTACTTATGCTGAACTGGACATACAGGAAAACATTCCATTTGGATGACTTTCTTCTATTCCAGGTCTTTTCCTACTAGTGGTTCAATCTGCTGCTCTTAGAAAAGATGATTTATAGAATGCAAGGAATGTAGCAACCTGCATCATTTTCCTTTCAAAAACATTTCCTTGTTGTTAAAGTGGATTTAAATTTTTACAAAAATTAGACAAGGCAGTGTAACTGGCACACCTCACTTGTACTTATTCCCAATTGTGTAGAATTTGAATAGGTGGCTAGATGGACCATTGCCATTTAAGAATGTACATCAGGGATCATTGTACCTCGGCTATTACATGGTGCCTTAAACAGAACTGAAGCTAAGACTTAGTACTTTCTGTTATTCTTAACTCTTAAATTCATTCAACAAGGTGTGCCTGTCATTTTCAAATTCCCTAAGAAGTAAGGACAGGTTACACAGCCTTCAAAAGTATAAAAGGATTTTTTTATTATTAAATGATTTTAATATCCCTCTTAGAATGACAATAGACCTATTTTTTCTCGTTTCTAGGTGGATTTCACTTTAATAGAAATAAAATTTGCTTGGGAATTTGCAAAGCAAAACTAGCTTTAATACCAACTTCAAATGTCAAAATAGATTGACCATAGTCCCAAGCATGATTATATATTTTTAAACCCTTGCCTACTTTTAATTTTAAAAACTAAAAAGAAATAAATGAGCAGGTACATAATGCAGTGCATGTTTTCAATTTCTATATTTTGTGGTGTATCAGCCAGATATTACATTTTAATGGTTAAATAATATCAGTTTATAGAGACCATATTAATTGACATTAAAGAACTCAAGTTTTTCTTCACAGACATTTCATCATGCAGACACATGAATTTGCTACACTAAAGTAGTGGAATTAAATAATAAAAAAAAAAGCCAAAAAGTGAATGAGAACACAAAAATATCAACTTTACAGAAAAGACTGTGTAAAAAAATTAGGATTCTTTTATTCTGATTTATCTAGTGTGTCTGAAAATGACTCTAAAGTCATATATACCAAATGGGAGAAGAGCATGTAAAATGGAAGTGTATTTATAGCAAACAAGTTTGTTGCTAGAGTTTACATATGCTCCAAATACAGCTGCACATAAACTAAAATGTCCTAGCATTACTGGTGCACAGAAATGAATTTTAATCCCTTTGCAGAATTGTGAACCTATCCATCCAGCTCATTCTGTGTAGGCATAATTCCTACTAATGTCAGTAGATGGCTTCTGCCTCAGTAAAAAATAAAAGTGAGGTTTATATTCATTATTTCTAAACTCATAAATGCACTGAATCTCATGATAGATTTTGTTGTCACATATATCGCTCAGTGTGTTCTGATTTTTCCTTAGAAATCAGCACATCTGTACCCTTCACCAAAAATGCTAAAACTAAGCTGTGATAAATATTTACTCCCCTTCATTGTGCATTATAAGATGTTTACAAGTAAAATAAAGTGAAATAATTTTTTTTTCATTTTCAGCTTTTTTTAATACTGTAGTAGTTGTTTTAACTTTTGTGTTCGTTTGTGTTTTCTTATTTTTATTCTTTCTTGGTTTAATGTTGAATTTGTTGTTGCTGAGAAAAGAGTACAATTGTAAGAGATAAACCTAGCTTGCTAAATATGGTGGGACCTGAGTGTCTTTCATTATTTAGCTCTCCACTCCACTCAGTTGTAAACTGTCCTAAAGTGAAAAACAAAACTGAACAAAAATCTGGATACAAAAAATGGAATGTATTATCAAAAAAAAAAAAAAAAAAAAAAATAAAGAATTATCAAGAGAAATTGGAACTTTCACAGGTTCAGAAAACTGACTGGAGTCTGTATCCTTAGGCCTAAATTCTAAAGACTTAACTAGATATTTTTAGAGCGACTATCTTACTGTGTTGTAAACTCACAGATTTTTTGTTTTTACAAAATTCCAATCAAACACTTAGATAAATCATTTTGCACACTCTTGCTGTTTGTGGTTGAAGTGAGAGATGTGAATACCTCAGTGTGTATTCTGTAACAGAGAGGTGTAGCCTGTGTGCACAGGGTGGACACTATGAGAGCTGACACGATTTCTGTGTTTTATCTAATCTTCAAATGGAATCCAGAATAATCATTTTAGAGGCGTTTCCCCCATTAGCACAATACAGCACAGTGAACAGTGTGGGGGAAGAGGTCTTGTTGAACTACCTTTTCAAAGCACAGGGCCCAATTTTCAAAAGTTTTCTGTTTGTTGAAGTGTTTTGTTACATTTTCATCTTTCTTGTGCTAAATCGGTTTTAAAACATATTTTTTCTTTTTTTTTGTTTTTTCCACTTGTACTGTAGCATGCTCTAAGCACCTTCATTTTTAAAAAGTTCATAACAAATTGGAAAGTAGATGTTAAATTATTTGCCTATAAAATGATGATTTACAGCATTACTGCCTTTAGTTCAAAAAAATAAAATAGTGTTCTGTCATTCAGGAATGCATAGGTCTATATACAAATTTAATTTAAAGCGAGGTATTTTTAAATATACGAAACACTTTTTGTTTTATCTTGTTTTCCCTAGGACAAATGATCTGATATCTTTATCATTCTCATCATTGACATCTGCACTGTTTCAAAAAAAACCCGTTAGAGATGCACTGCAACCCAATTTAATTCAGAATGCTTTTAAAAAACAAAACCAACCACTGAGAGCCATAAATGTGCTGACAAAAACCCCAGATTTAATAGTGATAAAACTACACAACAATAATTTCAGAGTTTAAAATACAAATTTGAGAGAGCAAGATGAATTTCTGAAAATTGGGCCCTTGTCACACTAACAGGACATGCTCTTTGTATACAGTTTAAAGCAAATTGATAAATGGAATTCTAGTATCTCTGCTAATTTGTTTGGTGATTTAACACCGACAATAAAAACTGGAATAGAAGCATAAACACAGTGCTTAGTTCTAGTATTAGGAAATTAATTTGATATAATGCCTTGCATTAACCCTTTGAGCATTGTAAGTAACATGATGAGAACAAAGATTTTTAGATAATTTAACTAGTCCACTGAGCATATACTTTGAAATAGCTTGTAGTGTTGTAAATTTTTTTTTTTTTAATCATGTCTCAAGTAAATACTTGCATACAATATGGGGATTTTTTTGTATTAATAGGGGGCTGTGTAGATGTAGGCAAAATATTTGTTGCCATTGATATGTACTGTGTAATATAAAGCAGTACTTCAGCTCCCTGGTTTTCGTAACTGCATATATATATACAAAGAAAATCAAACATGATTCTACAGATAGGAAGTTGTCTACTTTAAGATGCCTTTAGAAGATAAAGGTTTAGAAAATATATTCAGCTATTTTGAAAATTTCCTGAGATAGATTAGTATTGGAATACTCTGGTACTGTAAAAGAGAAATCTTTAGGATTAAAAGAAGGTTTAGTAATAATAAATTTTGCAGAATATTTGATGTGTTTGCATTGAAATTTTTGGCAGTGTTTGTGAGAAACAGGAACAAAAAGTGCACAATTATGTTAATATTCCTTTTAAAACTCAGTCACTGCAATAATGACTAGCTAGAAGATGAAGGTATTTTGTTAAATTTCACATACAAGGGGACAGTTTGGATGGCCCTTACTGAATGTCAGAATTTTAGAACCAACCTAGAAATTGCATGAGCAAATATTTTTAAAAGCCCCTTTGTTCTTACAATTACTGCTTACAGGAACAAGGGAACACGTGTAGCAGCAAGTAAAGATTCTTTTAACTTAGAGAATCTGATGCCACCTTACTAAGTGAGAATACAGTACATTTTCTACTGGTTTCTTGCAATATCAGTCAGCAAACACTAAAGCAGCTGTACTTATTTAAGTCTAGCTGAGGGCAGAGAAAAGGGTATCATTTGAAGTTATTTAAGGGAATTACGTCAGTAGTATAGTGCAAGTAAGTTGTAAACATTTTTAGTCAGTTAATGCAAATTAATGCATAATTAATTAACATAAATGCAATACTCAAAGGGTTTTAATTTAACAACTTTTTTTATTCATAATTTACTGTAAATGCTTCTGAGTTTGCATGCCTTGATCATTGCTGCTAGTGATTTTATGTGCCAGTAGACCTGAGTTTAATTTACCAGTTTAACTAAGAAATAGTAAAAGCCACTTACAAAGTGACTGCCTAGTGTTTGTTTGAAGTAAAACTATGCCTTAGTTTGAAAATGATCATTTTAACTCTTGTTTTGTTCTGATTTTTTTTTTCTCCTTTTCCTGTTAAAAACAATAAATTGGCATTTTGGGATTGGAAGCCCTGAGTAGTTAAACATTTGGTAAGAATTGTTCTTGGAGATTGCTCATTAAGGCTGAAATTCACTGTAGAAAACAAGGCCCAGAAAAAACCTGTGGGCATCAAATGAGCCTCACTAATTCAGGAAGATGTTCTTTGTATGTTCTTAAGCACTTTCTTGGTTATGGTGCAAACATCTTACAGGAATTTTCAGTTCTAGAATAATTTTACTCTGAAATAATAAATGTTGTTTTAGGAGGAATTCAGACTTCAGAGGAACAACCTTGAATAGATTGGTTTTTAGCAGGAACTCAGTTCAATTCTTTTTGACTCACTGATACCAGCAAAAGCTTTTTACACAAAGAATATTTAATGGGTTCCCCAAGTAAAGTTTCCTTCCATACAATATTAAAGTGACTGCCTTGTATTTAAACATTAAATACCCATCTTAAAGTAACCCAGTTAAGCAATTTAAAATGTGTTGGGAAAATACCACTTTGTACCAAAGCAAGTTGCCCATTTCCACTCATATCCACTGAAAATTTGGATTTACAGTTAATAACCAATGAGGCTGTTAAAGAAACTTTGAGTGCCTTTCAAAAACTTGGAAAATTGTGCCTGAGGTGGTAAACTTTAATTAGGTTAATTCTAGAGCTACCAATCAGTAATTTTATCATCACTCAGGGCTTTCTTACCTTCTAGGAAACTTCCCTTGTTGCATTTATTTTATACTGTATTTTTTTTAAGTGCCATCATTTAAATTTCACTTAGTAAGTGGCAGATTACATTATCCAGTCCCACAGCACAGAAACATCATAACACTAGGACATACTCAAACTCTTTATTTTCCAGTTGACTGAATATATTATGTAAATGAGGTAAGCAACTTTTTGTAGATTGTATGTGTGAGATAATGTAATGTTCTTTTCCAGTTTTTGGGCTACCGTTGAATATACTTTTTAATTATTTAAAGAAGACATCTTTACAGAATAACGTGATGGTTTTTTTTGTATAATGTATTTGATTTTGTAAATACGTATTTCCTGATGTGATTTTTGTGACAAATGCTAAATCTTTTAGTATATAATGTCCTCTCAAAACTGGCAGGAGCTAAATAATAGTTTGTTGGCAATTTGTATTGTGTACTGTACAATAACTGGGGACCTTTTATAATTATAAAAATATATATTAACTTTTAGTGTGTTGTATAAAAAAATGACTGGAACATACTAAAGACAGTAGGATTTTTCTGAATATTTCAGACTTGAACTCAGGCTAGCTTTCTTGTGTTTTTCAAAACAAAATTGTGTCTTGTCTTTTAAAATCAATAAATTTGTTTTCTTGTTACAAACACATCTGAATGGCTTCAGTTTTTACATAGATAGATATTTTGGATTGTTGTACTGTTGATTGTGAGAGAAAAATTATTGCACTTGCACCTTAGAAATAAGACCACATTTTTTATTTAACAACAACAGAACTAAGGAAAAAAAAAAGCAAAAAACCCAAGTATTTTGAATCACAGAATCACAGAATTGCTGGGGTTGGAAGGGACCTCTGAAGATCAGCTCATCCAGCCCACCCTTATTTCAATGTTAACAGTAATTTTCCATTACAGATTTAGGTAGTTAACAGCTAATATTGGAGGCATGCAGACTTTGGCCTCCAGGAATTAGTCAGTTTGGTACCAGCAGAACCTACTTCAGCAATTTTTGCTGTAAATTTTTTCTGGTGTGTTAGATGTTTCGACTATTTCAGAAAACATGGTTGAAGGCCTAATCTTACCAGTTCACTTATTCTATGGGTCTCTAATATGTGTTGCAGGCACCATATACGTTTCATAGTATATTTCATATAAAGAAATACTGAATTTTATTTTAATGGGGAGTACCCACCAAGTAATAGATGCCAGAACATCAAAATAACAACTGGATACCAAGATCAAAACACAAAACTCTGGTAAAGGTAGAAGAGTTGCAACCCTAGAGCTTACTTTTCTCAGGATGTTCAGCTGTAAATCATGGTCCACTCATTGTCTATTCTTTAATTTCAAATAGAAACCAAAAGCTTTGTACAGTACAATATTGGTCTCTGCACTGCATCTTACCCTACAAGACTGCAGCTACACCAGTGACCAGCTGCAGCTAAAGAGCTGTGGAATTGTCAAGGCTGGAAAAGACCTTCAAGGTCACCCAGTCCAACTCAGTGCCCACTCAGCACTACCCCCTGTCACCCATGAACCTCCAAACCACACCACCAGACCCAGATGCCTCTTGAACACTTCCAGGGACAGTTCTCCACCTCTGTGGGCAAACTGTTCCAATCTCTGACCACCCTAACAATGAAAAAAATTTTCTTATATCTGAATCTCTCCTGTCTCAGCTTCAGGTCATTTCCTCTTGTCCTCTCACTGCAAGCACAGTAAAGAGATCAACCCTCACCTCACTGCAGCCTCCCTTCAGGCACTTGTAGAGAGGAATGAGGTCCACCCTGAGCCTCCTCAAGACTAAACAAACCCAGTTCTCACAAGTGTTCCTCATATAAGATGTTCTAAATCTTTTCATGAGCTGTGTTGGCCTTCTCTCGACATGCTCCAGCACCTCAATGTCCTTTTTACAGTGAGGGGCCCAGAACTGCACACAGGATCTGAGCACAGCCCCACCAGTGCTGAGCACAGGGGGACAATCCCTGTGTCCTGCTGGCCACACCATTGCTGGCACAGGCCAGGATGCCCTTGGCCTTCTTGGCCACCTGGGCACTGCTGGCTCCTGTTCAGTCACTGTCACAGCCCCCAGGGCCTTTTCCTGTGGCAGCTTTGCAGCCCCTCTGCCCCAGCCTGTGGAGCTGCCTGGGGATGATTATGTAATAATTCCTTTTTAAAGGACCTCCAGCTCTCCTGGACTCCTTTGCCCTTCAGGACTGACTGCAAAGAGAGTCTGTCAATCAATGTCCTAAAGTGGCCAAAGTTTTCTAGATGGAAATCCAAGGTGGAAGTTCTGCTGGTGCCCCTCCTAAATCCATACAGTACTAAAAACTCTCATATTTCATGGTCTCTCTGCCCAAGACAGCCACCAACCACTGCATCACCCACAAGTCCTTCTTTGCTCGCTGCCATGGCTTAAGCCCAGCCAGCAGCCAAGCCCCAGGCAGCCACTTGCTCATCCCTCACCAGTGGGATCAGGAAGAGAATCCCAGGAGCAAATGCCAAAAAACCTGTGGGCTGAGATAAAGACAGTTGAATAGGGAAAGCAAAAGCCTTGCACACAATCCAAGCAGAACCACTTATATTTTAAGCCATGATGCCCCATGGTCTGGAACATCCCTTTGGTCACTTGGGGTCTCCTGTCCTGGCTGTGTCTCCTCCCAGGCACCCCCAGTCCCCTCCCCAGTGTGGCAGCACCAAAAGCAGAAAAGGCCTTGGCTCTGTGCAAGCCCTGCTCAGCAGCAACAAAAAACATCTCTGTATTATCAACCCTGGGTTCAGCACAAATCCAAAACACAGCCCCATGCCAGCCACAATGAAGAAGGTTACCTCTACCCTTGCCAAAATGAGCACATACACAAAAAAACCCCAGATCTAGCAGGGCATCTCCTCTGGTAGGCTCTTTCACCAGCTGTGTCAAGAAGTGTCCTTCCACACACTCCAAGAACCCTCTGGTCTTACTGTGTTCTATTTCTAGCAGCCATTTGGTAAGCTGAACTCGTACACACATGAAAGGACTGATAACAGGGTCTCTATTGGGATTGGAGCAAACGCAGATACAACCAATGTGGTTATATTATAAATGAAAAGGTCCCAAAAACATCTAGGTTGAAATTTAGCAGCAAATTTTAATTGAGATTAATATAATTAAATAAATGGATACATTCAAATAAAAACGTATTGCATTCTTTATAAAAGTAATTTAACAGTGAATGGATCTGGTATCAATAAAGCATGAGCAAAAGGATGGCTGGCCTTTTAGGGTACATGTGCAGGGTTCAGGACCCTACCCCATGTATGAATCAAAGCCTATTTCATCTGTACTTTCATACTGTAGCCAACACCCCATCTCTTCCCATCTTCGATTGTCTCCTCCCAGTTTCGATTCTTGAAGTTTGTGTCACTTTCTTCATCGTGCGTGCTCCAGTTGTTATTTGAGGGTCTTCTGACTCCATGTGGTGGTCACAGGTGATGAAGGCTACTCCTCTTCCTTGTATGTCCTTTGTATGACCTTGCTAGTTACATGTGTGTGCTTCAATAGTTAAGTACCATTATAACAAAAAAAGAAATGAACATCTGGACATTTGGGCTTATCTCAATGCTCCTGGACTCTTCTCAATCCCTTTTTAGAATCTTCAGGGACACTTCTCTCTAACTGTCCTTGGTCTCATGTCCTGTTCTCATAGTATTTTGCCAAGGAAAAAAAAGTTTCTAACACTATGGCTTTATCTATAGTTAGTTTTGCTAATGTTTCTAATATTGATTAAGTATACAGTTACAATTTAAACTAACCTATTTGAACAAGTGAACAAGTATGTAAACTATTTCAGTTTAAGGCAGCTACCGTATCTTCACTCTAATTGCCCTATACAGTCTGTGCCCATACCTTAACCCAATTTCTAACTGCACCACAAAGCTTATCTACTTCTACACGGGCCAAAATCTCAGGCCCAGTTTGGGATAGCTCAAATCTCATTCCACAGCACATTTTGCTCACAATCTCTAAGAATTCAGTTACAAAGGACGACCACGAGGCCTCTGCCAGCCACTTGAGGAATGCCTCATGTGCCTGTTCATCCTGCTGGGTGGTCTGTAACAGACTCCCACCATGATATTCACCCTGCTGATCTTCCCCTGTTTTACCACAGCACTCAGCCTTGTCATCTTCATCATAATCATCAATTTCAGTACAATCAAATCACTCCCTAAGAGTGCTACCCCATGCTATTCTATGTTTTCAAAATACTCCTAATTGATTTGCTAATTGAGATGAAGCTTCATTTTCTAGCAGGTGCCTTGTTGAGACTAAGTAGGTTTTTCTCTGACACATGCATGGGAAAATAATCTGCAGGGGGACATCATCCCTAGAGGGATCACCAACCAACTTTTGATTTAACCAACAGCCTACATTGCTCAGCTCTTTTCCACTGACAGTGCTACCAGGAAGACCCTGCAAAATTCAGCCTCTGTTGCTGTTCATATTAATGGAACTGATTCTATTATGAGAGTTTTGTTCACAGTAATACAGATCCACAGATCCAGACCTCTAAGCTTGAGGTACAGGTAAACTGTAGGAGAAACCTGAAAATATTGGGTATTGTAAGAAAACAGAAGTGTAAGAAAGGTAATAAATTATTTCTATTTCTATTTCTTCTGTAAGTAATCTTCTGCACAATGTTTTTGTCATTCTACATCGAGTTATTTTAAGTGCATTTAATTTGACTTACCTGAAGCATTCACTTTAATTATGTAAAATCACATAAAGCCTGCAGCAATCCGGTGTGCATCAGTTGTTTAATTATCTATCAAGGTCTATGCCAAAAAACACATTAAATATAAGCCTGTTATTTTTTCCACAAAAGCATCTGACCAAGGCAAGGAGGAGGAAACCTTGATCTATTTTTGGCACTGTTAACAGTATGCTAGAGAGAATTTTTATTCTGGCCTGGTTCTGCTGGTCTCTTTCAAAATTTTGTTAAATTCCATGGTACATATACTTCCAAATACATTAACTAACCTAACATGTAGGATTCCTGTTCAAAAACCAAAATGACCCCTTCTTGACTGAAATGTGTTTCGCTGACTTTTTATTCTAAATGTTTCATAAGCAAAACTGGTCTAGTAGCAGTAACTCTGTATATAGGCATTTGCCATAGCCACACTCTACAAAAGATCTGCTGCTGCTTTTAAGATCAGAGCTCATGACAGATACAGTTGGTCAGTACTCATTTAGTAACCTACTTGTTAGTAAAACAGACATATTTTCAGAGATCTAAATGGAAGAGATGTTTAAAAGCTGCTGTCTCAATGCCCTGCAGCTGATGTTACCTTTCCCCACAATAAATGGTGTCCTGGCAGACTGTCAGAAAAGGCTGAAAAAGCAGCAAGAGCAACATGTTGAAGCTGGGATCACAAATTGTGTCATTACAACACAGGCACTGAATTTAGTGGTCTATGTGAGTGACAAGGTGACTGCTGCTCAGAACAGCAGCAATCATTTAATCAGTTTATTTCGCTGGTCTTCCATGGCTTCCAAGGCCAAAGAAAAAGTTAGACTCCCCTTCTTCCTCTAGTTTCAGCCAATAAAGTCAAATAGCCCAAATCAAAAGGTGCAATAATAAAATTGCAAGAAAATGGGACAGCCTTAATCATCACCACATAAATGACCACATTCCCTTCCTGTGAACTTCTTGGTGGACTGTTTTACATGTCTTTGGGAAGTATAATTCTTCTATCTGCACACTTCACCTCCATTCACTTATTATGGCAAATTCAAATCCATGCTTTACTACACCAACAAGTAGACCAAAAAAAGCCTTGGTTTTGGCTGGTTCTGCTGACAAACTTGCCAGAATAACTAACAAGATCTATTCTAAATAATGTACCCCAATCAAGCTTTTTTCTTTTTTTTTCCTACTAAAGAGAATTTAATTGATTTAAATTTCCTTAAAGTGTAGGTGGACTTTTCTTTCTGTTAAAAATAAAAAAGCGGTCAAATAAGTAATCCATTATAGACAAATCCTGTGATGCCTGAAGGGGAAAGAGCTAGTCTCATTTAACACCACCAGATCTGATACCTTTAAACCCACTAAGCTGTAACTGCAGCTGCTCTCCACTTTAAAAGCAGTGGGGCTCTGCAGAGGCAACAGCCCAGCTGGGAAAGATTGTGACATTCAAACCCAAATCTGTGTAACAGCACAGGGTATGCCTGTGGAACAAGTGCTGGTTGATCTGTTCTAGCCTTCAATGTCAAAGCAGCAGCTTAACAATAATGTTTAATAGAACATATTGTTGCAATTCAAGACTTAAATTTGGTTTTAAGTTAAAAATATTTGATGTAGCAAGAGATGTGGAAAATCTAGTCTTTATAGCATTAGTGATGGGCTGGTTAGTAGCATTAATTTGATAGTACAGATATTGCTGACTTTGTTGATGGCCAATGAAAGACAAAACTAAATTAAAAAGTGTTTTCCTATTACTTCCACAGATCAGTTTTGAAACCAAAATGGTGCATACACAATAAAGCATTCACAACAAGGTAGGAGTTTCAGGTGAGCAACATCTTGTGCAGTGTTTACAGTCAAATTTTGGAATTCACCATATGAGGGATATAGTAGTGACTTGTTTGAGCAATAACCCTTGAAGTTATTTCTTCACATTCTTCAATAACACCACAGTTTAAAGAGACTGATGGAAATCTGGACAGGAAAATTAACAGAAATTACAAAGAAAGAATATAAATTATCACTTGGGGGTGGTTCGTTTTGGTTTTGTTTGTTTTGTTTTGGGGTTTTTTTGTTTGTTTTTTGGTGTTTGTTTTGTTTTGGGGTTTTTTTGTGGGGTTTTTTTGGTTTTTTGTTTTTTGGTTTTGTTTGTTTTTTGTTGGTGGTGGTGGTGGTTTTTTGGGGTTTTTTTTTGGTTTGTTTTGATTTGGTTTGCGTTTTTTTTCTGATTCACCTCACAATTCAATATGTGCATTAAGAGGTAAAAGGAATGATCAAAATTTCCTGTCTTCATTAGTCCAAGTTCACACTAGCTGTTGTTGTTCAGTCTTTTATGAATGCATGTGAGGTTTTTCAGACACGTTGCCCTCTTATTTGGTTTGATAACTGAAACTAATTTATGCCTTCAGAAAACATATTTGCCCAGTGTATGTTTCATAAAGGGCTACAACACAGAAATTATCTCAAACTCCTCCCTGCATGTCCCCATTCCCCACTTCCTTCCTCAGAAACACACATATCTGGCTCAGGAAGCAATCCTGCACTTAAACTCACTCTTGCAGCTAAAAATTAGTGTACTGGAGCCACGGGCATACAGCTGTTCAGTGGTCTGGTGGTGGTGCCTGAAGCTGGAACCCAAGCTGAAATTGAAGCTGAGGAGGTAAAAGCAGCAACAGCCATTGCCTGAAGTCAGCCTCTTTTTTGGGACACTGTTTATCTTTTATGTGCATGAGAAGCTGCTGAGGACCAGCTGGTCAGTGTCAGATGACCACCCGGCTCAGCAGAAGGGGTACCTCGCTGAGGTGAGGTATTCATCCAGTAAAGATCCTGGTAAAAGAAAGATATTCCTCCATCTCCTTGTATGTGTGAAAAAAACCCCTCCAAACTGGCTTTGCTACCATCTTTTCCAGAGCATTGTGGGCAACAACATCTTGGCTGTTGCTCCATCTTATTACCAATGTGTGATCAGGTAAAATCCATCTGAATGTCACTTTCCTGCTTATCCACTGGACTTCTACAACTCTCAGCTGGTATTTGCCCTGTATTTCAGCTACCTGTAAATATCTTCTTCTGTGCTAAACAAATGCAGTGTTGCCTTACCTGTATTTATTCAACCTTTCACTGCAATAATGAATTTGGCAGCTCAGAAATCACTGGTATTTGGACTAGATGTTAATTAGGAAGCTGTGTGGAGTTGGCTTTGGGTGCAAATAATCCTGCTGAATGCTGAAGCACTGACTGCATGCAGTGTGCACCTGATGGCACATGCAGACAGCCTTGTTCTCCTTCATACAGGGGTAACATCAAATTCCCCACAGAACACTCACGAGGTTATTGTTATAGGGGAACCTCCTCTCAGTCATTAGTGCAAAGCAAGGTTCACCAACTTGTGCCACTTCTGTGTGGCAGATGTGGCACATTTTGTGGCTAAAGAAGCTCAGAGGAACAGTTCTCTGATGAACAATTATCTGTTTAGCTGGACATAGTCACTATTAGAAATGAGATGCTTGACACGGCCAATATATCAAGCAGCAATTCAATTTAATAATTAATTAATTAGCATGGTAAAGTGTGAGCAAAGACAGCGCGCTGGGTACAGTGGTAGGGGTATTCCCTTCCGACTGTCCATCGATTGCTGGACTTGCTGGGATTTTATTTGCTATATTAATACATATTCATAACTTTCTCAGCAGTTTCCATTTCTAGGTTTAACGTCACAATTCAGTACTTAACAGTCATAAATCCATATTTTGTCCTGTACAATTCTATAGGCTATTGTAATCTATTTCGATATTTCAATATTCTAGGATGTGCACCCAGGATATGTTTTCCAGGTGGTGGGGTTTGGCTTCCAGATGTGGGGTCCAGTTTCTATTTTCCAGGTCCATCAATCTCCGATAGTGATGTCCAGTTTCCCTCTTCAGAAGCCATAAACCAGCGAGCTGAAATTTTGTTTTCATGTCCAGGATGTTTTCCCACCTTCTGTGAAAGGCCTGGGCCCCCTTCTTATTCCCTTCTTTTGTCTAAAAGGCTTTTTACAATCGAAAACTACAGTTAAAAATTCTATAATACAAAGCAAGTTTCTAAGGTTATAATTAAAAGACACTTATTACAGAATAGCTTGAGACTTATAATAGGTAATTGCAAGCAAAAGATTTATTCAAAAACTTCCTTCCATGCTTTCCTCAGTTGTTTATTAGTACTCATCTTTATAACTGTCCCATGGCCGTGTTCCACAATTACAATTACACAGATTTTGTTGATTTCCCTGACACGAAACACAACTTTGTATTTCACATCACTCTGAGCAACCACACAGTCCTTTGAACGCAGTCAGGGTGGGTACATCTTCTTCCTTTCCAGACAGGACAGCCCATGCCACCATTTGGGTCCAGAGATTACTGACATACATGCCACAGATTGTCTGGAAACACAGTGAGCTGAGGCCAACTTAAAATTCACACGGTACTTTTAAATCCAAGAGCACTTCTCCAATACTGATTAATTAACTTTCCTAGCGTATTTTTGACACCGAGGCGTACATATGAAATTAATTAACAGGGTTTGGTTTATCTTTTCCTTTTACCACTGTGAAATACAAAGTTATGTTTCGTGTCAGGGAAATGAAGAAAATCTGTGTAATCATAGTGGTGGAACACAGCCATGGGACAGTTATAAAGATGAGTTCTAATAAACAGCTGAGGAAAGCATGGAAGGAAGTTTTTGAATAAATCTTTTGCTTGCAATTATCTATTATAAGTCTCAAGCTATTCTGCAATAAGTGTCCTTTAATTATAACTTTAGAAGCTTGCTTTGTATTAAAGAATTTTAAACTGTAGTTTTTGAGTGCAAAAAGGTTTTTTTTAGACAAAAGAAGGAAATAAGGAGGGGGCTCAGGCCTCACACAAGGTGGGAAAACATCCTGGACATGAAGATATGACTTCAGCTCACTGATTTATGGCTCCTGGAGAGGGAGACTGGACATCAGCATTGGAGATTGATGGACTTGAAAATAGAGATGGGACCCCACATCTGGAAGCCAGATCCCACCACCTGGAAAAACATATCCTGGAAGTACATCCTGGAATATTGAAATATCAGAATAGATCACAATGGTCTATAGAATTATACAGGACAATCTATAGATTTATGGCTGTTAAGTATTGAATTGTGACGTTAAAACGAGAAATGGAAACTGCTGAGAAAGCTTATGAATATGTATCAATATAGCAAATAAAATACCATCAAATCCAGCAATGGGTGTGCAGTTGGAAGGGAAAACCCCTACCACTGTACCCAGCGCTGCCTTTTTGCTCACACTTTACCATGTTAATTAATTAATTATTAAATTGCTGCTTGATATATTGGCCGTGTCAAGCGTCTTATTTTTAACACCACGACGGGGCGGGGGTGGCACTACCTATTTCCAACAAAATCCACGCACTCCGGGAAAAACTTTCGTAGCAAAACAGCGACACCCATTGCTGGGCATCACAGTTGCACCCTCACGCTCCTCGAAAATACAGCGAAGGGAAAACGCCAGGGAGGGGAAGCCGAACTCCCAAGGGTTTCGCGAACCTTCTGCCTGCATCGCTGATCGAACCTGAGGTTCGGTCTCAGCGTTCGGGGGTCTCAGCGCCGAACAGGGACGGGAACGCTGCCCTCGAACGCCGCGCTCATTCAGGGAGGCACGGAGGGAGGGGAAGGGTCTCACGGTGTCTCTTCCTCCCACCGAGCTGCCGGGGGGCCGGGCCGGAGGAGCGGGACCGCGGCCGCGCTGCCTCCGCAGCCGCAGCGCTGGAGCGGAGGATGCTCCGCGCCCGGGAGGAGCCGCCGGCGGGACTGCAGTTCGCCAGCCCCGTCCTGCAGCAGGAGAGAGAGGGGCCAGGATGTGACTGTGACACTCGGGTAGGTACCGAAGCCCCGCGGCTTTTTTCACCCCGCATGTCGTCCAGGGCGGGCTCCGCATCCCGCTCCGGCGCGAAGCAGCTGTCCCTAAGGGCACTGGGCACTTGTTGCTGACGGCTGGGCGGGCAGAGGTGCTGTGGCTCACGGGCTGTCAGCCCCGCTGCGGTGCGAGAGGCTCCCGCCGTCTTCCCTCGCCTTCCCCAAGGGCTGGCGGTGGCCGTGAAGCGCGGCGGGGCCGCGTCTCTCCCGGTGTGCGGTGTCCCGGGGCTCGGCAGCGGCAGCCCTGGCCAGGCCAGGGTCAGTTCGGTTTTCCTCGGGTGCAGCTGGCGCTCCGGCCGAGGGTCAGCCCGGCAGGCGCTGGGAACGGTGCCCCGGCACAGCTGCCCCGGCTGCCGGCGAGCCCAGCGGCGGGGAGGCGAAGCTGCTCCGTCCGGGAAGGACTGATGTGTCAGGATCATTTCTCCTCTGGTCTTGAGTTCGTAACTTCAGGCAGGGACGGGCAGAAGAGGTCTTTCCCCCTTACCTGAAGGAAAAGGTCTTTTTTTGGCCAAATGGGAGAGACAAAATAACCAGCTGGAAGGGAAGTGTGAAAAAGGCATACTGTGTGTGTGGCTCTACGCAGATATTTACTATATGTAATATGCTAGGTAGAAAAGTTATGCAATATTAACATTTAAATAATATAGTAAATGTAGTTTTAACAATAAGTCTTAGTAGAAAATTTGTTTGTAAGGTATTTTCTTTAGCTCAAGAGAAAGAAAAGATGACCAGGAGGTTTTTCGTACAGAGATAACAGTTACAAGAAATCCTCTAGTGAAGAAGAATTTAGGGCTCCCTTATCAATAGAAGCAACCTCTTCAAAGACTTAAACCAGACTTGCAGACGCCAGGGAAAATATGCATAGTAATGAGCAGGTTGCAGAAAAGACCGAAATTTCTCTCTAAGTTGCCCTTCTCCTTCGCAGCCTTTGTCTGGGAGGGAGGGGGGACGGTAGTCCCGGGCTACCTTCTTTGCTCTTATTGTCTCATTATTTGTCCTGTCTCTGAAAACTTTTTGAACTTTTATTATTGCATTAATTTTTTTTGTAACCAATTTTTATTCTTTATTAAATTTTCATAAATTTCAAAAAGCGAGTTATTGGCGTTTAACACAGGAAGGAAGAAATGGAAGCCAAACTGCAGTTGTACGAACATAATTACGTTTGTTTTCCTGCTGCTGCTGCTGGTTGCACTGCTGTGCTGAGACGGCAGCAGAGCACAGCAGTGCCTTGGGATGCACTGGGCTGCTCAGCCCTGAGGTAATTCTCTTTGGCTCTGCTATTTGTAGGCAGAGTGGCTTAAGATGCCACTTCAGTGATGTCTGTATGGACACCTTTACTGATTTTCCTGAAAGCAGTCTTTCTTTCAAATCCGTGTCTTTCCAGGGCAATAGCACAGCTGAAATTTTAAAATAAAACCAACTGCTGGAATCTAGGTGGGGGGAAGATGGTGACAAAAAACATCCTGAAAGTGGTGTATGTATAGAAAGTAGTTAGTGAGGTGGATGAATGAGACCAAGCTGGAGCTGTTCTAGACATGCAGTGTTTGTCGTGGCTTTGGTTTTTCAAAATGGATCTCAGTAACTTCTGAAAGGAGGATGGAATAAATGTTTCACAGCTGTGCTTGTGTTTTGGTCAGCAATGGAAATGAATCAGTATTAGTACTGGCATATGGACTTGTGTTTTCAGTCATCTTTAGTCTTTCATGTCATTTAAGAAGTCATGAGTGACACAAACTGACCACTAATCACACCTCACACAGGCTTCTGTCTTGCATTGTATTACTTAGAAGACTAATGTCTAATTACTGTTCTCTTGGTGTTTCCTTTTACATACACATTCTTGCATGTGACAGACCTGCTGGAAGCAGAGAAAAATTCAAAGTTAACAATTTCCTGGTTTGGGGATTTTTTTTTTATATTAATGGAAGGGCTCACATAGGACACAACTGAAAACTTTGATGCTATAGTGTGGGTATATTGAGATTTTTGTGTCCAACAACACTGGGCTTTAGTTAATTAAACCACATTTGAAAGTTTTTGGATGAGTATGCATTGGCATGTCATTGCTAAAAAAAGAGGAATACTGCAAACCTGTTTTGAGGTGCAGGCTGTCTTCTTTTGTCTTTTCCTTTCATAAGAAGATATTCAAGTGGTAATAAAAAGCTTTTTAATGGTATCTGCTAGTTCAGCAGCTTGATGCTTGAATACTTTGTGTTTTAGGTAAGAGAAGAAGTCTGCAAATAGCTAGGTGGTACAGCCTATTGTTAGTACTGCTAATTCAGTGTGTTTTTCTAGCACTAGTGTCTGCTTATTAGAATGACCTTACTAATATTTGTATTTTCTCACCTAAGATGGACAGTTTTGCTGTGAAAGGTAAAACTTCTTTTACAAATGTTGAACAGACTTGATCATACTCTAGTGCCTTATGTTGTTGTTGGTAAGATACATGTTATTTAATCAATAAAAGGAATTGACATAATTTGACATTGTGACTTCTTTCCCTCTCCCTGCTTCACACTGAAATGATGCAAATTACTTTATTTTCAAACTTCCTACCTAAATCTATGGCCCCAAACTATGTATTGGGTAAGTCTGGAAAAAAAAATTAATAGCTGGACTGAATGATCTTAGGGCTCTTTTCCAATCTAAATGATTTGGTCATTTAAGTAACAAAAACAAACAACAAAATAAAAAATTAGCTTTCAAAACTAGCTACTTTCTTTACCAATAAAAGATTATTTTTTGGGAAATATTTTTATAGAGAATAAAGCATGCACTTTTTATGTGTATTTTCAAGTGATAAAATACTCCTGGTCAAACTGTCTGGTCAGAAATTAATCCAAGTTCAGATCCATCAAGGCTGGATGCTGTTACAGCACTCAGTTGATCTGTAGTTTTTATACTTCATGTATCACTGCTGCATTTTGTCTGAATCTTTTGTGTTATTGTCTGTAATTTAGTAAGAGTAATTGAATGTAGTGCTAACTAGGAATACAGACACATTGCATTGCATAATGTAGAGTATACAGTTTATTACTGGTACTCAGAGCGATTTTAAAGTTCAGCATGTGAGTGGGTTATACTGTGGGTGATTGGCTGCTGGACTTTGTGCTCTTTATTGCAGTTCTTGGTAAGAACTCTACCAGCTCAGCCCTTAAACACCCTCCTGCATGCTGGGGCAGTGCAGGGCCTACACTCAAGGGATGTAAGTACAAACACTTGTTACCCAGAAAGGAACCCTGAAGCAGTAGAATTTCTTCTTAAGTTGAATAACTGGCTCCTGAAAAAACTGGCAAATAAATACAGGATGTTAAAAGAAGGAAAAAGGTGTCATTATGCTTCATCAGACAATGGACCTGTTTTGAGTGTGGGACAATAGAAAGCAAGAATCTCCACAATGCAGTATTCATCTATGCGGAGAAAGAAGAAACACGGGATTTTCTGGAGTGCCACAGGCAGCAGGTGAGTGCAGAGGGCCCAGCTCTGAGCTGCAGCTGCAGTGGTTTCAGAGGAGCATCCATCAGGAGGACCATGGATTCCAGGGAGCTGTGAGCCCAAGGAGAGCTGCAGACTCTTGTGCCTCTTGAGGCCTCTTGTGCAGGAGAGGCATTGTCAGTAACACAGATGATCACTGGGTCTGAATTACTGTCTGGGGCAGTTCATCAGTGCTGATTTGGAAATGAACATGTAATCTGCAAAGCACCTCTTGAGAGGCAGGCAGCTGCTGCTAAGAGGACTCCAACCTTCAGTCAAAGCATTTTAATGGGTGCTGAACAGAACGAATCCTGCTGTCAGACACAGTGCATTGCTTTGGAGTGGGATACTAAAAATGTAAATCATAGCTGGTTTATGGAATGGTCATAACAGAATTGCAAAAGTTCTGGTAAGAACAGTGAGAACTTCTGAAAAGAAAGTAGAAAATTGTTGTCCAGGGAGTGTTCCCAGAAGGCCAAGAGAAAATCCAGGCCTGCACCCTACTTGAATCTAAGGAAGCATAAGAGCAGATAGCAGAGTGTCCCAAGATGCAAATATAGTGGTGTGGTAGCTTCTCCAGGGCTCCTAGGGCTCCTGGATTCCCTATCCTGTGTGAACTGGTATGTAAACAGATCTCGATGATCTTACACTGAGACCAGTGAAGTTACTGAAAGGCTCAGACTTCAGCACAGCAGCTCTAATTCAGTCACACTGTTGCTTAATTGCTCTGAAAGACCATTACCTACAGTTTGTCTGAAGTATATTTTTCCACCTTGTCTGACAAAAGAAGCTTTCTTGAATACTATTACAAGCATAATGTAGAATCCTTGCAATCTTGTAGTGGTTTTGGTTTCTTCTGTGGATTTATTACTGTATTGTTTGTCCCTTACAAATATCAAGTCTGTAAACACAGATAGTATTTAAGCTGCTACAGAAAAAAACACATCCAGCTTCGCTGTACCTAGCACAAGTAGATAATACTGTGTTCAGTCATGGCAATTTTAATATGAAACAAAGTTTAGATCTGTTGAAACTGAAAAGAAGAACTAACAGCTGCAGAATCCATGTATTTCTGCATTAAAGTGCAAATTCCGGACAAAAGCCCATTACATCAGCTCTTCACTCATTGTTTGTTTTGCCTGAGGTTACTACAAAAGACAAAATCCCTGATACCTTTTCAAGAAAGGGTTATTAACTGTTATGAGTAGTTTGAAGGGGGGGGAAGTAATATTTTTCTGATTCAGCAGATATTTTGACAAAATTCAACAGAGGCCTAAAAGATAATGTAATTTTTCTCTCTAGTTATATACAGAGTAAACTCACCAATGTCTAGGTAAGCTGCTTTTGCAAACTGTCTTTTTATGTAGAGGACATGGAGAGGATGGTCTAGATGAAACTGTAAGAGTAGTCCTTATTTTTGCTTTGAAAATGAGCAAACAGTCTCTTGAAATCCTGATTTTTTTTTCTCTCCCTTTACCTTCCACGTAACAGTATCTGCAATAGTCTTGTTAGTTGTAAATGACAGGCCTAAAAACTGTGAGAGTGGCAGATTAGTTCCTTTCTATCTGTTTACAGTTGAAAAAACGTTAGAAAATCTGTAATGAATTTTTGGTTTGGTCCTTATATGTGTTAGGTCAAGTCAAGACAGGAAATAAAATTTGAGCATTACATATACAGGAAAGACTATCTTTTTTAGATTGTTGGTGTCTTCATTTATGGAAGGCCATGAATTTTGTAAGAATTAGTAAAAATAGTGAAAGCCCCAGGGAAAGTCTGTATCTTATCACATTTTATATTATTACTTGTACTTCTTTAAGATCTTTCACATTTTCCTATATTTATTTGAGGTCCTTCACATCTTCCTTGAGAGTTGCCTCTCTGAGCTTGATAATTCTCAATGAGTCAGGCACAAATCCTTATCCTACAAAATTGTATACTAATAATTTTCCTGGTGTGATTTATTGAAGCCACTGACTTCAGTTGGCTTCAGGTGTACTGAGGGTGCATGGGTGGCATTACACTTGCATGTGTTTATAGGATTAGATTCTTTTGTGCTGAAAGCAAATTGCAGCTCTTTAATACAGATATCTGTATTAAATCAAACCATCTGTGCTGAGGTTATCATGATCTGTTCATTTCAGTCTTGCTGTTGTTGTTACAGTTGAAATCTAAAGGATTACAACTCATGTATCATCACATTTTCTTCGCTGTTTTATGGCAGCTCATTCTCTTTGAGTCTTAGTCACATAAAACTACAGTTGAAATGTAATGATAATCTCAGAAGGGTGTGGATATAGAATTTGCAAAAATAAAGTAAAAATAAAGATATTTGTAATTAGAAAAGGAGTGTGGCTGCCTCTTTCTGCAAATCTGGTAACTTTACACCAGTCATGTGTGGTGATGGAGGGCTCATGCCATCCAAGATTTTTTTTTGTGTAAAGGAGGTGTACTGACTCATTAAATGTCAAACTGAGTAGACAGAACAGCGTAAAATCATTTTTCAAATAGCAGTATGAGGCTTTGCAGGAGTTATAACTGGATACAATAAAATGGCTGAGGTGCAGAGCTTCTGGTTGTTGTTGGAGCAGTTTAAGGTTAATTAAGCTTTGGGGGTCTCTCAAAACTAAAAATTCACTGAAAAGTGCCAATTTTACCAAGAAGCAAGGAAGGCAAGTAAGTATGCTACTGCATGGCAAATAAGTTATTCAAAATAGAAGAAAAGGAAAATCCTGGTCTAAATCACACTGGAATGATTAGTGAAAGATAAAGGCCCTCTTGCAGCACCACAAGGAAGCATTACTAGTGCATGTAGTTAGAACAGGTGGTACTTGAAATTGCACCTTTGACAGTAGAAACTGCTCTCCCCTGCCTTTCAGAAATGTATTCTGTGCTCAATGAAGCACTGCTAGCTGTACAATGAATCAGATGCTCCCAATGGAAAAAGTACCAGGAATCCTCTCATTAATTGGTCACTTCTCTTCCTGTGGCCTGAATAAAAGGCTTTTAAAAACAGCTACTGCTCACCAAAGCAACTAGACAGAATTCTGCTTGCCTCTCTTCTATTCAAGCATCAGATGCTTGAGTCTTTTGGACTATTTCTAGTTCTTCCAAAACTTTATTTCAGGTAAATGATTACCCTTATCCCCAACAGTGTGGCATTTGCCTTTTGACCTACCAGGGAATATACATAAAGTTTGACTGCTTTGCTTTCAGAGTGGGCCTGATGATTCCACTTCAGTCTGAAACTTCAGTCTGGTTATTTGGAGATTTTTTACCTGCCTGTGGACACTTGCAGGTTTTGAAGAAAAGCTGCATTGATGACAAACAGGGCATGCATTAATGTGCAATTTGAGAGGGAATTTTTGAGGAATCAAGGAGATGGCACTGTGGCAGGACATTCCCCCTACCACAGAAGAGCTTATCTGCTCTGTCCATCAGCAATTGCTCTGAATTCTCTCACACATGACTGTGATGAGATCACCCAGGCCAGCTCTCTGACTTGGAAGTCATCACCTGCTAGTGAGTTATTGCTCTCTGTGCCACCAGGGGTGCAACTCCTGTGAGAAATGCATATTATATGGCTCTGTGCAGATATTTACTATATGTATTATGCTAGGTTGAAAAGTTATGCTGTATTAACTTTTGAATAGTATAGTGAATGTAGTTTTGTAATTAACATTAAGCTCTAGTAGTTGAAACAGAAGCTATGTGTGTGAGATATTCTTTTTATTAGCTCGGGAGAAGGAGAAGATAATCAGGGGGTTCTTGGCACAGAGATAACAATTACAGAAATTAAAAATAACAGTTACAGAAACCCCTAAATTTCCACAGGAGAAGGATTTATGGTGTTCCTTATCTACAGAAACGAATCTCTTCAAACCTGACTTAGACTCAAAGGCGCCTGGGGATTAACAGAAAATTTTTGAAAAGTACCAGACAAAATGTCTTGTTTTAAATAAAATATGCATAATCATGAGGTGACTCCTCTTAAGGGGTAAATTCTCCTTTAACGGGGTCCTTTTACTGGCTCACTTTGGTTCAGGAAGAGGTACCCGGCCCGGGCTGTATCTCTTTGCTATTATTGTCTCATGAATTGTCCTACTCTAAATTGTTTAACTTTTATTATTGTATTTGTATTACTATTTTTTTATAACCAATTTTATTTTTATTAAATTTCCAAAAATCCCAAAAGCGAGTGATTGGTGTTTATTACAACTCCCAATAAACACCTGGGTGTGAAGACAGATATGGGGAGATAAGCTGGAAATTCCTGACTGAGAGACACTGCTTTACAAACTATAAAAGCTACACAAACTTTCATGGAGGCAGAAACCTCCTACACACACCCTAGGAACGTGTGGGACTTCTCGCGCAGACTTTGGACACAAATTTGGCAGATACATTCCTGGGAACTGAGTGAAAGAATTCTGTGTATTCCATCACCAATTTGGTGGTAAATTACATTGAATCCTAATCCATACTATTTCTTTGCTAGCTGTAAATATAGGTACCTTCATCACGCACTGTATTTCAGCTACTAGTATTTATTTTTATTTTACTCCTGCGTAGTATGTAGTCTGTTTAAAGTCTTATGTCTGTTGATTTTGTTAATTCAATAAATAATTCGTCTTGTAATAGACCTAGTTGACCATTATTAAGAACTTGTGAGTGAGAGCAGTCTGGGGCACAGGCCTCCTCAAACAGAGCCACTCCCAGAAATCTGCAGCAAAGTCAGGACTTGCCCAAGCACTCCCCCTCTCCTTCCTAACAGGCAGCAGGATTGTGTCAGTGCTGAAATAATTGTGAATGTGGTATCTCAGTAGCTCACACATTTAGGAGTACTCAGACTACTCATAAAGAAGCATAGTAAGAACAGTATGAAAGTACTGGTGTTTAATTGCTTAAAACAAGAAACTCTCTTAAGGATGCAAAAACAGTTAGTGCTGACATCTCAGGAGGATTTAATTTCTCACAGCAAACCGCAGTGCTACAGACTGACAAATTCCTGCTCTGTATTCAGCTTAAGTACCTGATTCAGGAAAAAAACTCTTGGAAAATTTGGATCTGGGAGGGCTGAGCAGGGGTCAGAAGAGATGTGGGAGCAGCACAGGCAGAGCAACAGGGTGGGCATGCAGCTGTCACATGTGCTCCAAGTGTGGCTTGGACTAACCGTGCCAAGAACGACCTCATTGCAAGGCTTCGGAGTAACCACATTTTGCAATCCATTATAAAAGTTAAATAGATTGAAGCCTTATCTAGGTCCTCTAGATTCCTCTAGAGGCATTACCATGACCTCCTAAAATTTGTTGATACCGTATCTTCATGAGGTTATATCTCGTGTAGCGCAAATGTGGCTAACTACAAAGATTTTCAGAGTGGAAGCTCCTCATGGAAGTAAGGGATTTTCAGAGCTTTGCAGACTCCTGTAATGCAGACTCTGTCTGGTATGGCAGCAAGAAAATATTTGTCTTGTGTAGGGTCATAACAATATCTGAGTATTTCCACCTCTTTCTGTACTCAACAGCCCTGATAAACAAGAAAATGCCACCACCCCTGTCTTACAGAAGAAACTGATGGATGGCACAGCTATGACTTACCACTTATTATAATAATAAGATTGGTTTTGGGACCCTTCTGGCACTAGTCCAGTGACCCTGATTTTGCTTGTGAAATGACAAAGAAAGGACAGCAGGGCACATGGGAAGAAAGGACTGTTGAAAGACTGTGAAATATGGTATAAGTGAAGTTAATCTGATTTTAGAATTCCAGACATCTGTTCTGATTCTGCAGCTTCCGTTGAGGTAATAAATGATCCCCACAAGTAAATCTAAATATAGGTATTCCACAGGAAAATGCAATGAGTTTTCAAGCTTTTGCCTGAGTAAACAGCAATTTGTTTGAGACAGTTTGCAAATCAGGGATTTTTGATTAGCCACTAGAAAAAGTTTCAGACATTGCTTCCAGACTATTGCACTGGATGCTTCAATGCATTTGAAAATATGAGTTTGTGCCTGAGCAGACAGAGCTTGCTTGGTTCACTTCTTTAAGTGAGCATTTTGCTGAAGATAAAAAGCCCCTTATATGTGAGAACTCCAGCATGACAAAATAGAGTTTTGTGACCTCTGACAATTTGTTGGGCCTATTTCTTACAGAGCAAGTTGTACCCCTCTCTGATCAGCTTCACAGAGGTCACTGGCTGGACTCTGAATTACAAGCACCTATGTGATGTGGCTTAGGGGGAGGACAGCGAAGCTGCAACTCTGCTGGCCCAGGGCCAGGCCACTTGCTTTGTAACCTAAGAACAACTATTTCTAGTAAAATTTAATGGCCAGAGCTAGTCTTGGCTGCTGCTCAACTTCAGTCCTGCCAGGGCAGAGCTACTGCACCTCTGCTCCACATATGCAGGCAAAATCACACACACTTGGCCCAGCATTGGTCTGTGAGTTCATTCAGCCTCCACCCTCTCTCTCTGGCTGCAATCTTCATCAAAGTCAGCAGTCGGTAGTGGTTTTTCTCAGGTTTGTCTGATTTTCCTGCTGTGAATCCAAGGAACAAATAATGTTTTCAAGGCAACAGAGAAAGTGCTGGCCTAGGCAGACTGTTTATTTCTAAGCAGAAAGTATATTTCTGTAAGCTTCAATCACACAGCCGGCACAAGTATCCGTAGCTAAGGTTAAATGGAGCAAACAGCCACAACATTTGCAGGTGACAGAGGGAGTGCTGTCTCCACCAATCATGTATTTTGCACATGGGCCTCTTTTTCTGGAAAGGCAACCTATTTGCAGTGACAGTGATCCCAAAGTCTAACCAATATTGCATCCAAGGATTAATCCCTTTACTCTTTAGTAGCTTCTTGGCTGGGTAATCTGGTTCTACTGAATTTCAGCCAGAGATTGCCCACATATTAAAAGACTATTTCTCTTTTGGCAAATAATTGCTGAGTTGTCTCTCCCTCATGTAATGCTGACTGAAAATCAGTCTTCCTTCGTACCTCATATTATAGAAAGAATTTACCTTCGAACCCCAAATTAGTCAGCATGCATGCATGCAAAAAAAAACCCCTTAAAACAACTACAAAAGAAAACCATTTAAGGAACCTTCTGGAGGATCAAGGCATAAAAACAGATTCTGTTTATCAACCCACAGCAATTGCATTAAAATGTGGGTCTGTGAGCTTTTCTTCAGCATTTCATAATTGTGGGTCCTGACTAGTTCTTGATAGATAAATATGCAGCACTTAGCAAGCAGATACCACATGGTAACAGGGGCAATCAGTCATCCATATCACATTTCAGCAATTGTGCTCCATTTTATTAACATAACTGTGCCCAGGACATTGCAGCCAGCTTCTGGGTTATGTTTGACCTCTTCCCTTTCTGAGTCAAGAGCATAAGTGTCTTTTCCAAAAGTACCTTACCACATTTTAGGGTGACTACATCACTCTTTTACCCTTTGTTCTGCCAGGGAACATTCCACATTGTTGTTTTTTTTTTTCCTGCTGCTACTGAAGATCTGCAGTCTCTGACCTGCACTGCTCATTATGGGTTCCCAAGACAGAGGCAATGCTCTGATGCTCATGGCATAGGTGACCTTTGGGTCTGAGGAGTGGCTGATGGTCTGTGCTGCCACTGATGCAGGCAGTGCCCAGTGCTGTTCTGGAGTGAGCACAGCCAGTCTGTCATGCCTGTGGCCCATGAGATCCCATAAGGGCAGGGATGCCCTCTGACTGGCTCCAGGGTTGTTTTCCATGTCCTGTCGGCTCTGAACCCCTTCCTGCCCGGACCCCCCATCCACCCTGCGTTACCCCTCAGGTCACTCATGGGAACAGTGGAGCTGCTGGTGGCACTGGGCTCTGTCCTCCTTGGGGACATCAGCTCTGAAGGGACTGGGGAGCCGCTGAAGGGACTGAGGGGGCTGGGGGCAGTGGAGGGGATGGCGGGGCTGAGGGGAAGTGGTGGGGATGGGGGTCGGGGTAGCTGAAGGGGATGGCAGAGGCTGGAGGGCTGAGGGATGGCGGGGACAGAGGACTGAGCACATTAGGGTGTGGGCTGGGGGCGCTGGGGAAACTGATGATGTGAATATTCAAAAAGCATATTGTTTGCAGTGTCTCAGTTGTGACGAGAAACTGAGATCTGTTGTTTAAAGTTTCATAAACCATAAAAGAACTTTTCTTACCAGGGAGAGAATTGCTCAATCGAGACAGCAGGCCAGGAGCCAATTTGTAAATCATGTCCTCAGGTGAACTTGTGGCCATGAAAGGATAAAGTGAGGTGAGGGTCATGCTGTGAAATACAAAGTTGTGTTTCGTGTCAGGGAAACGAAGAAAATCTGTGTAATTGTAATTGTGGAACACAGCCATGGGACAGTTATAAAGATGAGTTCTAATAAACCAAGGAAAGCATGGAAGGAAGTTTTTGAATAAATCTTTTGCTTTGCAATTACCTGTTATAAGTCTCAAGCTATTCTGTAATAAGTGTCTGTTAATTATAACTTTAGAAGCTTGCTTTGTATTAAAGAATTTTAACTGTAGTTTTCGATTGTAAAAAGCCTTTTAGACAAAAGAAGGAAATAAGAAGGGGGCCCAGGCCTTCACAGAAGGTGGGAAAACATCCTGGGCACGAAAACAAGATTTCAGCTCGCTGATTTATGGATCCTGAAGAGGGAAACTGAACATCACTATCAAAGATTGATGGACCTGGAAAACAGAAATGGGACCCCACATCTGGAAGCTGGACCCCACCAGCTCAGAGACATATCCTGGATGTACATCCTGGAATATTGAAATATCAAAATAGATTACAATAGCCTATAGACTTGTACAGGACAAAATATGAATTTATGACTGTTGAGTATTGAATTGCGACGTTAAAACTAGAAATGTAAACTGCTGAGAAAGCTTATGAATATGCATGAATACAACAAATAAAATCCCAGCAAGTCCAGCAATGGGTGTGCAGTCGGAAGGGAAAATCCTTCCACTGTACCCAGCACTGCCTTCCCGACCTTTCAGTGACGCTGAGGGCAGTGTGGTGTGGGGACACTGAGGGGGCCGGGGCGGGGCTCTGAAGGCGCCGCGGGCGCGGCTGAGGGCAGCGAGGCTGAGGGGTCCCGGCGTCCGCCGGGACCCCTCAGCCTCGCTGCCCTCAGCCGCGCCCGCGGCGCCCTCAGAGCCGGCGCGAGCCGCGCGTCGTGCGTCGGGCGCGTGCCTCTGCCCGCGCGTCGTGCGTCGGGCGCGTGCCGCTGCCCGCGCGTCGTGCGTCGGGCGCGTGCCGCTGCCCGCGCGTCGTGCGTCGGGCGCGTGCCGCTGCCCGCGCGTCGTGCGTCGGGCGCGTGCCGCTGCCCGCGCGTCGTGCGTCGGGCGCGTGCCGCTGCCGTCGCGCGCGGGCCGTTGCCCGGCGCCGCCGGGGGCGTTGCGCGCATGCGCGGCAGTTGGCGCCCGGCAGTGCGATGGCGATGGCGAAGCCGCCGCCGCCGCCGGCGGCCGCTTTCCGCCCCTCGCCCGTCTCCCTCTGGCCCCGCTCCAGTCCCCTCATTCCCCGGCCCTGCACCTTCCCCGTGAAGCTGTGGCTGCTGGTTAACAGCCCGTGCGTCCGCTCGGTGCGCTGGGATGCCCGCGGTGAAGGGCTGTTCATCGATCAGAGGCTCTTCGAGCAGGAGCTGCTGGGCGTGGGGCCCAGCGCCGCCGGGGAGGAGGAGCTCTTCAAAACCAAGAACTTCGGCAGCATCGTCCGCCAGCTCAACCTGTACGGGTTCCACAAGCTGGCGGAGAGTCCCGCCGGCGGCGCGGTGGAGTCCACGCCGAGCACGGCGAGCGGCGATGCCGGCTACGGCGATGGGCCCCTGCACCACTTCTGGAACCCGCACTTTCGCTACGACCGCCCCGACCTCCTCGTCAAGATCAAGAGACTGACCAAGGCCAACAAGGAGAAGCTGGACGCCGGCCTGGAGGTGACCAGCCGCCTGGCCGACGACTTGCAGCACATCACGGGAAGGGGATTTGCTGCTGTGGACCACGTCCCTCGGCGAGGTCGGAGGGACCGGTGAGACGGGCGGGTCCACGGGCGGCCCGGGGCTGGCGTGGGCTTAGGAAATGGGCAATGAATGCCCTGTGGGGAATGAGGCACCTGCCCTTGCTGGTGTCTGCTCTGTTCACACGGTGTAAGAAAAGGGATGCTCTTCAGGAAGGCAGATCTGCTGCCGGTGAACACAAGGAGTGTAATTACAGATCGCTAGACTGTGCTGCCTATATATAAAATACACAAATATCAATATATGTATCTTAATGTCCATATACCTCTCACTGTGTAACTCACAGGCCCTGCTTGTATTATCTACAGTGAATCGCGTGGTTCGCATGTGTTTCAGTGCTCCTGCAGACTGCCAGCAAGGACCTAAACATACATGCCAAATTGTCCTTAGATAAAAGGTGCAACATGCATCCTTCAGTATGTTTAAAATCTTAGTAACAACGAAAATGTTGCCAGAAACACAAGTTCAGTTTGCTTTGAAAGGGAAGAGGCCAATCAAGAGAAATACTGCAGCAGGTCTGCTTTTTGCACCTTTAATATTCAGCTGTGGGAAACCATATACAACATAGAGAAGAATGAAAAGGAGAAGGGAAGACTTTGAGATCTACTTTTGGAGCACACACAGACTGAGTGATTCTCAATCTACTCAAATTCAGGGAAAAGTTCATAGAGAAGTCAGTTATTATCTCAGTAAAATGTTGCTTGATGCAATATGCTAAAAGCTATTACTCAACACATACCAGTTTTCTAAAATATGAATTGTTACGTGAACTGAAAATATATCCATGCATATTTCTTGAACTTCAAAGCTTTGCTTTTTCCTACAAATAATATTTTGTCAGGCTCTGTCTCTCTTTTTTGTTTACTTTGTTTGAAATTAGCTTCTGATCTTATTTCACATCACTCACATTACATAGGTCTTGGCCATATTGCTTTTCTGATAACACTAAGATCTGCTAACATGAGGCTTGCCTAGATGTCTTTTCTAGGTCTAAAAAGTCTAAAGGTCTAAAAAAAGACCTTTTTAGGTCTTTTCACCTTTCATCCAAAGAAAAGTTCCCCAGCCCAGGGCATCAACAGTAGCACAACTACCTGGGCCATAACTGGGATGGCTGAGGATGGGCAGGAGAGAATGTGACACTGATGCCCTGCATAAGCACCACAAGGGGAAACAGGTGAGATAATGCAGAAGATCTTCCTAATTTTGGAATGGGAATGAGTTCAGAGAGCCTGGAGTTTTTGTAAAGCTTGTGCAAAAGGCTGTATCTGATTCACACAATGAAGGAAACTGTTTGTCTGCAATATATACAGACTTGGCTGTGGCCAGCACTGCCTCACTGCTCTCTGCTCCACATGGGTTGACAGTTCCTACCCAGATCTCCACTCTATGTTGTCATCTTGCTCTAAGACCATTTTATAACAGTGAGGAGCAAATGAAACTAAGAGAAATAAGACATAGCACCTTAAAATTCCAGGGGTGTTTTAGAGGTTTAGGTACAGTACCCAGACAGGCACCTAATTCACAGCCTGAAGTGTCCTTACACAAGTTTACTATTGCAAATCACTGAGTCCTGGTGCTCCCTAAGGATGCCATGGGTCATTCAGATCTCAGACTTGCTGTGCTGGAGCAACTTATGTAAAACTTAATGTGTTCAGGGCAGTTACTATGAGAGAAGGTTCTATGGTTTTTGCAATTCAGGTTTAGATTAGATGACCAAAATGCTGCTTTCTGGACTTCAGTTCCCCTGAATCAGAGCCAAAAATCACACATATGAGGTCCTTTAAAAATGATTTAGAAGTGTAATTGTTGCAACACACGGTTCATTAGCTGTAAGTTACTGTCTTGTTTGGGGTTTTTCCCCCCAGTGTCCTCATAGTGGACATGAATGAAAAACCTCTGACCAACACTCTCTACATTTTACTTGGAGTGGCCATGGCCAGCCCCTGCGTGAAAAAGACAAATTAATGAAATTATCATGAACCACAGTTAGCGTGCCTCTGACACGGTGAAGCATTTAAACAACATTATTAAAGTCATATTCCTCTTTTGGGGGAGTCACTCAGACCTTAATTGTAGTTAATGAAAACATATTTTATAAGGTAGAGAGAAAGGGAAGGAATGAGAGGGTTTGTCAGTCTTTCAAAAAGCACATAGAAGAGAGATGTCTAAAGGAAAATGCAAAATGACAAATGCAGCATACTGTCATTTTACCAAATACAGATTTTACTTTGTGGTGCAAGTGAGAACAGCAGCTGGCAGTTGAAGTGTGTTTAAATTAAAAACCACCAGTCTACCAGAAGATTTTAAGTGTAATATCATCAACAAATCTTGGAAACCCACTATGCTGGGGACCACTCAGAGCCAAGGAAACATCCTAGCTATCTGCTCAGGGGGCAGAAACATCATGACATGACAAAAACGACAACAGCAACCACAGAGTGAGCACAGCCAGTGCCAGAAGAGGGGAAAAGACAACAGCCAGACTCCAGAAACTCCAGAAACCTGGGAAAGAAAGCATCTTCTAAAATTTGAGGCAAATCAGACACGTACAAGAAGAAATGCTTACCTGAACTGAAATAAATTTAAAGAGACACTGGTGGCCTTATGTCTAGGACTGCAGCCACGCAGCAAAAGTTCTGCTCTGCTCACTGCCTGCCAGGCATGGTGCACCTCTTCTCCTGAGGCTGATGTCACTGTCAATGCTGTGACATTCCTGTCTCTCATTCACCCAAATCCCTGTGGCACAGCAGAGCTGGCAGAGTTCACTTTGGCCTGTGAACCACTGGGGGACCAGGTTGCTTAGGGATGATGCAGTGTCCCTGCTTCTTGTTCCACCTAATGAGATCTCACACAGTAATTCTGACTGCATATTGTTGTGTGTTTGTACTGCTGCTAAGTCACCAGCATGGCATCTGTGTGGCAAACAAGTTGTGTCTGCCACTGATCTGTGAAGATACTGAGAAGCAGAAGCACAACAGCTCATTAAGTGCCAAATTCAAGTGCTGTTGGCTGATTTAAATTACTTTTCCTTCAGCTTTGTGAAGGTTAGCCACTTCTGAGTAATAGTGTACCCTCAAACTTGTAACTGGAGATCTAAAAGTAGGCTAATAGGTGAATGATCCAAGGGATGGATAGGTGGATGGATGGATGGATGGATGGATGGATGGATGGATGGATGGATGGATGGATGGATGGATGGACGGATGGACATGGGTGGATAGGAGAACAAATAGAATGTTTTGTCCATCCCTAACAGCATTATTCCAGCACACTAAAGTCCTGTAAAAGCATACTGTACCATCTCCAGAGACTTCTGCCAAAACGCAGAGGGAACGAAGAAAAACTGCGAGACATTAGTCTGTATTTTAAAAGAAAGGGATTGTTCTTTGGTGCCATTAACTGTTGCAGTTCCATTTATTTCTTTACAAAAAGCAAAAATCTAGTTTAAAAAAAGGGAAAGACTAGTGAGAGATTTTAAAAAGCAATTGGTGTGGCTAGAAAACCGTTGCCAAACTTGCCAGGTTTAGAAAACCCAAATACCTAAGAACATAAAACATTTAGGTAATATTTTTTTTGATGGAGCAGTCACGGCGTTGCCCTGGAAATGTCATTTAATCTGTACTTGAATTAAATTTAAAAGCCCTAAACTAGCTAGTGTACAATATACTGTGTTTCAGGTTTTCTACCTCCCAGGAGCAAGAATCAAAAGTTAGGCAGTAAATGCTTGTAGATAAAGGACTTGACTCTTTGGTAATCTCTGTGCAGGTCATTTCCAGTGGCTGAGCTGATGTGTGGTCATGTGTTCTCCCTGGAAAAGAGAGATGTCAGCTGGATGAGCAGCAAGACAGAAAGACAGGGGAGGTCAGGAGGAGTTTGTCAGGCTTACAGAGGAAGAAGCAGGGACATACCTGCACACCACACTGTGAAGGAGCAGATGCAAAACTCACACCTGGACGTCTGTTACAGGCAAGGCTTCTTAGTTTAGACAAACTGCCAGCAGGGGTAAGAGCAACATGAAGAAACATCCTTAAATGCCAGAGAAGCTGGTGTGTGCCCTACTTATGGAACAGTCTGTTGCTGACCTGTCTGCTGCAGGTCTATTTGTCACGGGCAGACTTAGAGCAGAGAATGCTGTTGGAATGGTCTCAGTAACATTTTGGCTCTACTTGAGGTCAGTGGCCAAAATGCTGCAAGGCTCAAAAAGATTAATTCTGACCTTCAACCTGTAAACCATTTATAAATCATTTATTAAATACAGCTCTTCAAATTGTTGGACTGCTTAGTGTTTTCACTGCCATGTGTGCATGACATTAATAAAAGTACAGAATCCAGCTGGTGGAAGGAATATCACTATGTTAAGGTGTCCCTGATGACAAAAGCAGTATAGACTTTCCCCAAGATTTGACTTGAAATCAAGCAAAACATAACTGCACTTTTTTTCCCCTGAAATGTAAATATCACAACAGCAGGTTTTGTTTCTGAAGAACACATTTGGAATTCCAGTTCGGAATTCCAAATGTTCATTAGCTTTAAATCAACACTGTTTAGCATCTTGATCAATATTTCAAGTAATTCTGTTGAAATAGTGGCTTTTATTTTTATTAGTATCAGCCATTGGACTGCTTAGATCTTATTTCTGTTGGAGCCTTTGCTTCATTTATGTGAATTTTCTGTAAATGCACCTGTGATACCTTACCGTAATTTAGATAACTATTGTCTTTATTTATAAATCTGTTATTACATTTATTTATTACCATTATGATTAGAAAAATCATGGATAAATATTCACTTAAAACTAACAGAGTAGGAACAGAAAACCATCTTTAACCACACTTCTCAATGGCTCTGTAAGGGCATAAAACAGCAAGTAAAGTTTAAGAGTCAGATATGAGGCGTGCCATAAGGTAAGCTCCACTAGATATTTTATCTATTTTACTGTAAACATTTGATTATCTGCAGCCCCTACACTAAAATAATATCATTAGAATTTGCAAAGTCAGCTTTTGAGAATTTGAAGGCATGTTGGAATTTGTGCATAGGAAGTTTGCATCCAAGAAAAACACTCTAAGAAAAATCCATCTTACTGCTTAGCCTAAAGGAGTCACAGTAAGGAAAAGAGCTCGTGGTCACCTTTGCCAGAACTGGATACAGATTGGAGGGCAGTAGGGAAGTGCCATACCATGGTGCAGCAGAATTTGAGTGGGAAGGGACATGTTATCTCTGGGGTTTAAAGACAATTCTGACAAGAAGAATACAGAGCATTAAGAATCTCCAGTCTGTGTACACAGACACTTTCCAGAACAAAAAGTTTAGTATTTTTAAAGCAACTAACAATTAAGTCCTATAATGCACACTACAGTGTAAACTTACTCCACTGACTGCTGAAGGTGTTAGTTGCACAGTAACACCAGTGGAGTCCTAACCCGAAACAAAAGTCACAAACGCTCTGAATGAACAGACAGAAAGGCAGATACACATATTGAGAGCTGTTGCCCTTTAATCAGAAGACAGAATAAGACATCATGCATGCTGTGAGGAGTGAATTTAGTTTTGTTACACCTCAACAATGGATGTCAGAGGCACCTGGGAGAGAGGCTGCACATGTGCCACATGCAGGAGGCAACCAGAAGCAGCCTTGTCTTTGGGAGGACTGTGCCTGGCAACACCTCACGTGTGTCAGGCAGTAGGAGCTGAACTCCCCAGAGGGGCTTCTCCAGTCAGATGGTGAAAGGTTGAACTGGGACAATGGTTTCCTGTCAGCAGGCAGGCTTTGGAGGGGCCAGGGGAATAAACACTAATTCCACAACAAGCACCCAGAGCCTTTCGAAACTTGCTCTTGAGTGTGGGGTTCTGGCTTGGGGCTTTTTTTAAGGCTGTGCTTTTGAGGCGTGGTTTTTTGAGACTTGCCTTTCGAAACGTGGTTTTGAGTCAGGGCTTTTTGAGTCTTATGCTTTTTGCCCTGGCCCTTTTTGCTGCCTTTTGGCTCTCCTGCTCTCGCTGGCTCTTGCTCACCCCCGCGTCTGTCCTGCCTCCCTGTGTGTCCCTGACCAATGTCCTGCCTGCTTTGTCTCTGTGTCCCTGCCCTGGCCCCTGTGTCCAATCCCGCCCGTGCACAGGCAGGCAGCCAGCACAGCCCTGCTGCCTGCACAGCACCTCCCTGACTCGCTCTCTCTTCCTCTCTGGGTTCTCTCTCTCTCTGTCCCCTCCTCCCCCATTCCTTCTGCATTTTCCTTCCTCCTTTCTGTCTCTCCTAGCCCTCTTTCGTTTGAGCAGCTCCTTTTCCTTTTTTCCTTTCCCTTTTTTCCTTTTCCTTCTTTCCTTTTCCTTTTTTCCTTTTCCTTTTTTCCTTTTCCTTTTTTCCTTTTCCTTTTTTCCTTTTCCTTCCTACAAAGAGTTCACAGATACTGTTGTAATAAACGCCAATCACTTGCTTTTGGGATTTTTGGAAATTTAATAAAAATAAAAATGGTTATAAAAAAATAGTAATACAAATACAATAATAAAAGTTAAACAATTTAGAGTAGGACAATTTATGAGACAATAATGACAAAGGGAACAGCCCTGGGCTGGGTCTCCTCTCCCTAGACCAAAGTCAGCAAGAGAAGGACAACGTTAAAAGAGAATTTACCCCTTAAGAGGATTCACCTCATGATTATGCATATTTTATTTAAAACAAGACATTTTGTCTAGTACTTGTCAAAAACTTTCTGTTAATCCCTCAGGCACCTCTGAGTCTAAGTCAGGCTTGAAGAGGTTCGTTTCTGTAGATAAGGAACGCCATAAATCCTTCTCCTCTGGAAATTTAGGGGTTTCTGTAATTGTTATCTCTGTGCCAAGAACCCCCTGATTATCTTCTCCTTCTCCCAAGCTAATAAAAAGAATATCTCACACACATAGCTTCTATTTCAACTACTAGAGCTTAATGTTAATTACAAAACTACATTCACTATGCTATTCAAAAGTTAATACAGCATAACTTTTCAACCTAGCATAATACATATAGTAAATATCTGCACAGAGCCATATAATATGCATTTCTCACACAATGTTTGCCTCATTTGGTTTAATTTCATTTCCGACCATCCATTACTAAAAGAGCTCCCCGCAGTTCCTCACACAAAAGGTTCCCCAGATGGGTGTGGGCTGAGAGCTGTGCTGCAGATGCTGACAGGGCCAGGGGTGTTGTAGATGCTGCAGACCCCAAGACTGTGGCCCCACGGGCCACATGGACTTCAAGGAGGAGCTGTGCAAGTTCCACTTAAAGAGCTTCACCTGTGAGGGCAAGCTAGGCAGGTGAGATTTTTACAGCCACCTCAATGATTTCTGAGGGTTTGGGGGAACTGTTTGGCTGACCTCAGGGGACAGGAGGGACTTCATCCTAGCCCTGAAGCTTGGAGAATGGGAAGTGTTTCCTCAGCGTGGGAATGCATCTTGGTTTTGTCTTACTATGACTGGTGTTTTACACAGCCAGTATAACTCCTTCTGGAGAGAGAGCAAGGATTCTGACCTGTGTGAGAGCACAATGCTGGCTGCTGGGGTTGGGTGCTGCCTGACCTGGGGCTGCAAGGAAGATGCCAGGCTGGGCTGGAAGGATGTGCAAGCTTGGGGAAAGGAAGATCAGCTGGCCTGGGAGAGGGCTGGGGTGATTACTTCCCTGCAGACCTAGAGACACCTTCAGGGGATTGTGGCTGGGACAGGGACAAGTGTTGGCCCATTGACAGGGGCCTTTGTGTGGTAGAATGGCAGGAGCATGGCTCTGGACACCCCACTCCATGAGAACTGTCTTCCTGTGGATGCTGGGTTTGGTGGGACTTCAGGGACAGGGACACACCCCCATGGCCTCAGACTATGAGGTACCTGTCTCCATGGTACCCAACCAGGGTAATTACACATGCTTTGAGGGGGATGGCTGGGCTCATCAGGACCCTCAAGTAACACCTCATCCCTCTCTCTGGGTTACGCCTCTTTGGGACCAGAACTTTGCAGGAGCTCCAGGGCTGTGACAACCCCCACTTTTGGGGGAACAGGGCTTTGTGGGACCCTCAGGGCCATGGGACCACAGCCCTCCTGCCAACCCTGTCCCCTCAGTAGATGTGGTCTGTGGGAAAAGCAAAGGCAGACAAGACTCATTCTGTAATGGTCAGCAAGTCTCAGCTTTATTTGGATCTATTTGCACTTTTATAGTATTGTTAATTAGCTTATGCATATTGCAAAACTATAGCTCATGATTGGTTTACAACATCTTGACGCATATTCTTTGTTCAGAAGGCCTTGCAGTTTACAATACAGTTACAATTTTCCCTATTCTAGCATAAATTTATGCTTATGTCTCTGCTACTTCTTCACGTCCACCCTGCTGCTTTTTCACGTCCAGCACGTACACACAGTTAAATCTTAACTAGTTTAACAATATCATGGCCTTTGCTATGCAGCCATGCATCAGAAAGACTCTCCACACTTCCCCCGTTTTCTTTAGATTGAACAAGGAGTTGTTGATTAAACATTTTTTGAACGACTTGGTGCGTCAAATTTTGTAAGCAGATACAGATACAAGGTAAACAAATAATTAACAAGATAGTGATCCTCTTGTTTGTTTTTGGCTGTGGGGGAACCCACCAAGCATTTGTTACACAAGAATAAAAGGACAATAAGTGTAAGACCTTCATGTTTGCTTTTTACCCTTCTTGCTTTTGCTTTCACATCTAAGTTTTCTAAATCTCCTATTGAGGCGTTCCCAGTCTTGTGGTGCAACGGCCCACAAGCGAGGAATATAACAGTTTGTATCACACCTTTTTAGAATTATAGAGGTGCTGGTTACAGCTGCTACTCTCTTCACTAAATGTTGCAACTGCCAGCGAGCAAAAGCAAGGCGCTGTTGTTCTACACTCTCAAACAATGTTATTGCTTGATGATAAGGTAATCGGGTTACACTCTCAAGTGCTTGGCGAGGGTTTTCACTCCTCCAAGCTCCTTTACACGCAATACACCGTGGATCACCCTGCAGTTCTTTCTGATATACCCACTTTTGTTGTTTACATCCTCCACAGCAAATTAAAACCCAAGCACCATGCTTTTGATCCAAACAACAATAACAACAGGAAAACCTATTGACTCCTAATTGGTAATTTGCTAAGCAAGCTATCAAATATGCAAAATGGTCCACTGTATATATATAACAGATAAAAGGTTCAATCACTGTCTGTAGAAACTTCCGATAAGGGCGAACCAGACCATCCAGGAGTAACCGAGGATTCCTGATGTCCTCCACTTTGGGGTTTCAATGCTGGCTTCGTCCACCGAGCTGGAATCCACTCAGGTCTTGTCTATTGAGATGGAACTCGACTGCCTTCCGAGGTTGCGTAGAAAGATCTATAGTCAATAATGTTAGTCCTCCTGTGGAACCAAAAGCCCCTTGACTTCTTGCTTCATGTTGCATAGGAGAAATATGTTTAGCCAATTGAGGAAGAGGTATCAATTGTGCCAGTCTCTGTCCCTTTTTTATTTGCAGGGGAGGGTATTGAGTATAAGCCATAATCATGATTCCCCACAATAATCCGCATCAATGACACCAGGTAAAACAAACAATCCTAACATGGTCGTAGAAGAACGTCCCAGCAAAAGTCCACCTACTGGTTGTCCCTTAATTAGAATAGGTCCTATAAGTCCAGTGGGGATCTTGTGAGGGTGCGTGGTCATAATGGCGACGTCTACTGTGGCTGCCACATTCATGCCGAGGCTCCCGCTGGTGGCTGGTCGTAATTGCTGGTTGGGATTGCAGCTGCTATTTGTGTCCCGGAGCGGCGGCTGTTGTTCGCGCTGCTCCTCAAGTTTCCCGATCTCCGTCGACAGGCGCGGGTGTTATGTGTGTCAGTGCGGCACTTTGCACACCAGACTCCTGCAGCATTACACTCTCTCCGGACATGTCCGCTATTGCCGCAACGAAAACATTTCATGCGAGCACCAGAGGGGGAGGAGCGAGGACCAGCGCTGGCCGTTGCCGCTTGGAGAGGAGCAAGAGCTGCCATCACCTGCATCTGTGAAGCTTTTGCCTGCTCTTGTAATCCTATCCCTAATTGCTTTATAGCATCCACTAAAAGTGCCAGAGTCCCTGATGGCACAGGTGCTGCTTTTTCTAACAAGTCAGCTACTGTCCAGTCCCCTGCCATAGTGTTTATCATAAACCTAGTGTGTGAGTTCCTATTTTGAAGGACACATTGTTTTAACAATGCCCCTTTCATGTAATCCTGAACACCCGCTCTATCTATGGCTTCTGCAACTTTGTCTACGAAAGATCCTAAAGATTCCTCAGGACCTTGCTTTATTCCCATATATACTCCCTCCGGAACTTTAACCCTTGCAATAGCCCTTCTAGCTACCATCATAGCTTCCCGACACTTGTGTGGTCCCAAAAGTGCTTGAGCCTCCATAGTTTGATAATTTCCCAGTCCTAACAACTCATCCAGTGTTATACCTTGTAACGGATCACCTTGTCCCCTTTGTACAGCCACCGAGGCTTGTGCCTCCGCTTGCCAATGTGCATTAAACAACAGATGCTGATGTTGTGTGAAAATGAGTCTAGCTATCCCTTTTATGTCTGCTGGCAACAAAACATGAGCATTAAAAAGATATTCCAGCATCTGTTTTACAGGTTCACTAGTAACCCCATACTGCCCTACCATAGAGCGCAACTGCGCTAATATTTTCCAATCTAAAACTGTAACTGCTGCCTGCAAACCTCCTGCTGGATTTGGTGAAAAAGTAACTGGAGAAGCTAAACAGCCAGAGGCAGCCTCTAACATGTCTTTATCACCCTGCTCAGCTCCCTGCTGAGCCAGGGCTGCCCACACCTCGCGGCGTTCCCTAGCCATGGCCCCCGCAAGGTCAGATTCTGCCCCAGGGATAGGCTCCTGGCTGTTTGGGAATGTGGCCAGCTGAGGTGATACAGAGGTGGCATTCCCTGGGCTGCGTGGAGGCTCCCCTCTGTTGTCAGCTCCCTGGTCAGATTCTTCTATCGCTAAAGGAGGTGCTGAGGCAGGTACATGTATGGTGGTAAATATGGGAGGGTTGGGAGTACTAGTGCCCCAGTCAGGATTGTAATCCTTATTCCTTTCCTGAGCTGTTACTATCTCCCTTGCTGCCTTCTTTTCTGCCTGATACAACAACAACTCATTATGTACTACTCTCCATAGCTTACTCATTTTCTTTGCTGTCTTATCATCACCTAAAGTTAATTCCCATAATTTACCTCCAAACCTCCTCCATTCCACTAGCTCATGAACAGTATGAGGGTTAATAAAAAATCCTTGAGAGAAGCCGTATTTTAAAAGCTCAGGCAACTGTTTATCTAAATCTACCCCCTTTATTTGGCGCTTTTTCAAAAGCGCTGTAAATAAATCATATGCCGCTTGCCTGTCCATACGTCAGCGCTGTTGCAGCCTCTCCAGGTCTCGGCAGCACGTATCGGCCAAGCCCACCTATGTGGTCGCTCAGAGCACGGAGCACTCTCACATTTTGTTGCTCTTAGGGCACGAAGCACTCTCACGTTTTGTTGCTTTTAGGGCACGGAGCACTCTCACGTTTTGTTGCTTTTAGGGCACGGAGCACTCTCACGTTTTGTTGCTCTTCAGCCGTCCCTCTGCTTGCAGGACCCGAACCCCTACTTTGCTTTCCAATCGTGGTATCGCCGTGATATCACGTTGCGAGGTCACCATTTGTGGGAAAAGCAAAGGCAGACAAGCCTCATTCTGTAATGGTCAGCAAGTCTCAGCTTTATTTGGATCTATTTGCACTTTTATAGTATTGTTAATTAGCTTATGAATATTGCAAAACTATAGCTCATGATTGGTTTACAACATCTTGACGCATATTCTTTGTTCAGAAGGCCTTGCAGTTTACAACACAGTTACAATTTTCCCTATTCTAACATAATTTTATGCTTATGTCTCTGCTACTTCTTCACGTCCACCCTGCTGCTTTTTCACGTCCAGCACGTACACACAGTTAAATCTTACCTAGTTTAACAATATCATGGCCTTTGCTATGCAGCCATGCATCAGAAAGACTCTCCACAGTGGTCACCCTGTCCCTGAAAGGGGTGCAGATCCTTAGCATGAGGGCTCCCCTTTTTGTCCCAGGCAAGTGCTCTCCCTGTGCTGACTGCTTCACTCATCCTTGCTGTGCCTGTGCTCCCTGCAACTTCCTCAGCTCCCTGCTGAGTCAATGCCATTCCAAGATGCTCTGGGGACAGCTTGTCCAGCTGCTCCCCAGAAACCCATTCCCTAGGTAAGGTAGCCTGTTTTTCAGTGCTGGCATTTGCTTTCACTTTATGTGTCCCCAAAGAGAATCTATCACTGGCTGAAATCACTCTGCAGCACCTGACTCCCCACCTGCTCCTTTCCCCGAACCTCCTAAGCCCCAACACCCACATTCTTCTCTATCTTACTGCCAAGATTTCCATTCTGGAAACAGGATTAGTAAAAGCAGGAAAGATAAAAAAAGGTAAATTGTGAGATTACAAGTACGTATTCTGCTTCCCTAATGTTATTCTCTTTTGCTAGAAAAGTACAAAGATTTTTTTTTAACATTTTAATATTTATTACTATTTAGATAGGAGGAAATGTTGAAAATTTTAATCACATTCATAGAGTAATAAAATGGCTTGGGTTGTAAAGGACCCATCTAGTCCCCCACCACTTCCACTGGACCAGGTTTCTCAAAGACCTATCCATCCTGGCCTTGAATGCTTCCAGGGATGGGACATCCACAGCTTGTCTGGGCAACCTGTTCCAGTGCCTCACAGTAAAGAATCTCTTCCTAACTAATCTAGACCTATCCTGTTTTAGTTTAAAGACATTTTTCCCTTGATAATATTACAAAATATCACATCTCCTCTGTAATAAGCAAGGCTGCAATATCATAGCTGCTGAGTTGTTAAGGTCCACCACTGGCAGATTTTCAGATGACACCAAGTTAGAGGGGAGTGTCAATCTGCTGGAGGGTAGTAGGGCTCTGCAGAAGCCTGGACAGGCTGGATAGATGGGCAGAATAAAGTAGTATGAGGTTTAACAAGTTCAAGTGCCAGGTCCTGCACTTTGGCCACAGCATCCCCTGCAGAGCTGCAGGCTAGGGACAGAGTGGCTGAACAGTGTCCAGGCAGAAGGGGACCTGGGGGGCTGTGACAGTGACTGAACATGAGCCTGCAGTGCCATGGGGGCTGAGAAGGCCAAGGGCACCCTGGCTGGGATCAGCAGTAGAGTGACCAGCAGGAGCAGGGCAGGGATTGGTACCCTGTACTCGGCATTGGTGAGGCCACACCTTGAATCCTGTGTTCAGTTCTGCGCCCCTCAGTTTAGAAAGGACATTGAGGGGCTGGAGCATGTCCGGAGAACGTCATCAAGGCTGGTGAAGGGTCTGGAGCACGAGTCCTGTGAGAAGCAGCTGAGGTAGCTGAGGTTGTTTAGAAGACTCAGTGGGGACCTCATCCCTCTCTACAACTCCCTAAAGGGAGGGTGTAGCCAGATGAGGGTTGGTCTCTTCTCCCAGGCAACCAGTGACAGGATAAGAGGACACAGTCTTACGCTGTGCCAGGGGTGGTTTAAGTTAGGCATTTGGAAGAAGTTCTTCACTGACTGGGCATTGGAATGGGCTGACCAGGGATGTGGGGGAATCGCCATCCCTGGAGGTGTTTAAGGAAAGTCTGGATGTGGCACTTAGTGCCATTGTCTAGAGGACAAAGTGGTGTCCGGTCATAGGTTGAACTCGGTGATCTCAAAGATCTTTTCCAACCTAGTTGATTCTGTGATTCTTTGAAGATGGGAGTAGAAAAGATAGTCATCAGTGACCATACCGCCAACCGCTGTGCAAAGACATCCAAATTAATTACTGGACAGTAGAGCACCCCATAGGACCCTGCAGTTGGTAAAGATCCATCACCAAGGAAACAAGGTCACCACAGCTTTAGAAAAATAAGCTAATATGACATTTCAGAAAAGAAAATGCGTGTCAGTGCACAAGTGCTAAAGACACTCTTTTAGTACAAGGAACATTTGATCCAGGAATGTTTTTCACATCTTGTTCTGTGCTTTGAGAGCTTTCAGAAATAAAACACTTTTCTTAAAAAATATCTCATTCTTGGTTTTACTTTGAATTTCTTATCTCCTTACTCTACATCTTTATTCTCAACTATTTATTTTTCTGGCTCTGTATCACCATTGACATGTCATCAGAGCCCTGTCATTTGCTACATGCCCATACCAAAAGCACTGTAAACTTAGAGGCCTCTTTTGATACTGGTTATGCAGTGAAATTGTATAGGAAGCTCAGGTTGCAAACATATCATGAATGAAATACAGTTCAAACTACTTGGTTCTTGAGCATGTTATTATCAGTATGGCTTACTGAAGGATACAGCATGTTTTGTTTCTTTACAGGTTTTTTTCTTCACAATGATAATTTTGCACCTGAAATTAATAATATTTTAAGTTCCAGTTCTGAATTCTCACTGTTCACTGTTGCAAGAACAGGTAATTCATGTATTGCATTTGTCCTAGTTTTGGCTGGGATTTTATTCCCAGCAGCTATGGATGTGTTTTGTCCTGCTGCTAAGCATATAATACCCTAGAAAGGCCATTCAGATTTTTCCAAGAGCACAGGCAAATGTAGTGTGAGAGAAAAAATAATAATTCTTACTGCAGTCATGCTCCCTCTTTAATCTTTTTTATGACTGAGGTCTGGTTGTTTAAATTAGTAGTATTTAGCAGAGACCATGCTTGTAAGTAAGATTCCCTGAAGAAACTGGGGCAAGAATTATTTTCAAAAAAAGCTATAAAAGAACAGCAGATAAAGAAAATATCATTACTAACACAGTGCCCAGGGGTTCAAATTACAGCAGTAAAGCATGTAATTACATATTGTTATTCATTTCCAACAGAAACGCCATTATATAATATAAATATAAATATATAATATAAGAAAATATATTTCAGGGAACACACAAAAATCATCAAGCTTCAAGGAAGAATCATCTCTGGCAAGTGATTTCTTTGTAGTTTTAGTCTGCAACTTACTGTTTAGTATCATTTCAAAAAAGAAAAAGGTATGAAGTGTTGGCCATTATCTCCTGTGGTAATAAGATATCCTCAAAAAGATGTGCAAGAGTCTTTATAGCACAAATGCAGTTCCTTAAGGAAAATGCAGTCTGGCATCACTCTTACTGCTATGGATTTTGCATTACAGAGGCATCTCAGTGATACTGCTGGATAATGGTGGCTTATAGCTTCTCTGAATGTATTATTAGATTTACTTTTTTTTTCTGCTTGAAATTTTCTGTCCTTATATTGCAGTAAAAATGCTGGAGCAATAATATCAGGCAGCTTTAGGAAAACTGATTGTCGTCATGTTTTCTCACAATTCACACTGCATATATTTATGAGACTGAAAGGAACAGGAGAGCTGCTACAAAATGCAAGCTCTTGAAAAGGTCTTAGTCATAATTTTCCTAAAGGAATTTTCTTTCTCAGTGGATAGATAACAAATAGCAATGAAAATTCAGTGCTATTCAGCCCTACAGTTCCTCTATTACTCTGAGTTAATATTTACTTCAGAACCACTAGTTATGATATCATTACCATAAAAATGCCAATTTTTTACTCATCCTGCATTTCATAACAATACCAAGGAATTCTCAACTTGGCTTTTATACAATGAGACTTCTTGAGATGGATAAACTTTATGTGCCTGGTATGATAATTCATATCAATGTTTGGGAGTAACATCAGAGGTGAGTAGTGTCTGTGGTACCTGATAGCTCTGAACTATTTGTTAGGTATAGCTCTGCTTCATAAAGGACAAAACCGTGTGTCTGTGCATGTGTGCATTCCAAAGAGTCAGATACACCAACACAGACACAGAGACTTGCACAGTTACCAGGGTTGTTGTGAACAATACCAGGTTGACATAGACAGAGCAATGCCTTTACTAGCACCCAAGTATCCATAACCATCCCCTTCATGAACATGAACACAGTCCAGTCCTTTTCTGCCTTTCCAGGTGATTTGGATTGGATGTTTTCTAGTGAAACATGAACACACCTTCACTCCCTATATTCATAAGCAAGTTCCTCAAATAACAGCATAGAAATTAACTGAAATTTATCCATGTACTGTCTGTGGCTGGATGTCAAGGTTGTTACCCAGTCCTTGGTGCAAGGCTTGGGTCTTTCTACAAACCATGTCTCATGGGTCATGAAAGAGTCCACTTTTTCCCCAGTGTACTGCACACACACACAGACTGATCCCTCCAGCAGGCAGCCTAAGACACTTTGGACTTGTAACTGCTGTTTCTAAGATCTGGAAGCCCCCGTTGCTCTGTGACCTGTGTTCCCTTCTTCTACTGCACCCTTGCCCTCCTCTCTAACCAAAGAGATTTTCAATCCTTTGGAACTGACTCTTTTCTGTTGTGCCTGATGTCTGTCCTCAGCCTAACTTTGCATGTACTAGATGTGGAAGTCATTGCCTTGCACGGGAGACTGAACGGGGCTGAAAACACCATTAACAGTGAAATCAGGCAACTTTATTTCCACAGCTAAGTCATATTCAGGATTGATGTGCACCCAGACAAGAAGCATGAGCAGGATATAGCGAGCCTTAGGCACTGAGGCTGCCTTTGGATCAACGGGCATTGCCCCAGAAGAAAATAGTCATGGTCTACTGCAGCCTGCACTGGATCCTGTTCATCCTGCTTCTCTAGCCAGTTTTTTCTGTAGGACCTGAAGGAGCTCCTGCACCCGAGTGAAAAACTCCACCAGCTTCTGGAGTGAAAATGGGCAGGAGCTAAACCTGCCCAGTGGTGTTGGTATTGGCCTTGGCTTCTGAGGAGGGGTTGGGGCAGTCATAGAATGTCTTGATTCCCTTCTGTCTGCCTGCGGGTCTATCTGGACCAGGATCCAGTCATAGAAGTGCTGAATGGAGGTGTAGACTCCAGGCTGGTTTGCTCTGTCACAGCCTTTTCCCCAGCTGGTCACACCAACGAGCCAGAAGAAAGCAGCGTGGTTATCCTTGCACACCAGAGGGCCACCACTGTCACCCTGCAGTGCAGCAAGAGAGGAGTAAGGTCATGTTGGGTGGCTGCTGTCAGCACTGGAGCTGTCTCCTTCTCCCTCACAGCCCCTGACAGAGCTGTATTCCTGGTAGAGAGAGTCTCAGCTCAGGTGCTGGAGCCTCCAGAACTTTGCCTGGAAGCAGGTCAGGGGCTTGTGTGGTAGGGCTGTCTCTCATCTCTGCACAGTTGTCCTGGATGTGCAGAGGATGGATGGATGTTCCAGGGTAGGCATCTGGACCTCTGGACTGCCAAGAGCACTGTGTGCTTCCTGGCTGTAGTGCCAGGCCTCTGGGACAGTGGGGACACTGAACAAGGACCTGCAAAAGGGGAAGGGAGGGAAGCCCTAGCAGCAGTGGTCAGCGGGCTGGGAGGGTGCCTGGCTGTGCTGGGCTGGTGCTGTGCAGGCTGCCTGCGCTGCAGGGGCTCAGTGGCTCGTCTCACACTCCTACCTGGCAGGGGTCGATGCCACCCACGGGGTAAGCAGCACACAGGTTTTGAGTGTGGATGGCCCCTGTGTACCAGAGGCTGCTGTTGCAGAGCTGGGCATCGATGAGGTGGACCTTAGCCTCCTGTAGGACATCACCTGGTCTCTGAGCTGTGAGCACAGAAAGAAATGAGCATACAGCAGTTCCTTGGCCATTCCCCTCCCCTGCTGGGGGGTGAAGCTTTTCCCTAGGGCTTCCCTGGGTTTCCCTAGGTAAATACCATGTTGCTCTGCTTTACCCCTTCTGTCTGGCTCTGGGGAGTGGACCAGGACTACCTCTCCAGAGGCAAACATCCTGCAGCCTGACTCTGGCCTCAGCCTCTGCTGTTGGGAAGCCCAACCCATCTGCCTGGTGTGCCAAGTTTGCTCTCAGGGCATTTTTGGGAACTCACCTCTTGGGGTGGTAGAACCCCAGCCAGCAATGTAACAGGTTTTCAGCTCTGACACTTCCAGTGTGGGGTCGGGCACACAGCCCAGCTGTACGTAGTGGGTGCACACAACAGGCTGGTCCAATTTCAGCAAGGCAATGTCATTCCTCTCCTCACCAGGAGTGTAGTCCTCATGAACCCGCAGCTGCTTAATCTGGCGCACTTGCACCTCAGGGCCCAGCTGAGTCAACTGGGTGGCCCCGGTCACCACGTGCCACGTGTTGGTGTTCCTGAGAAGCACAAGGAGAAAGAGGTGAGAGGGAGCAGAGCCGTGTGCTGCAGCAGCACAGGAGTTCCCCGTCCTCTGCTTCGCAAGTCAGAGAAGAAAGCAATGCGTGTGACTGCCCTAGCACGACTTAGGCTCAGAGAATATTGACCTAGAGGATTCTAGGAAGCAGTGGCAAGAGTGCAGAGTGTTCTGAGTCGTCTCTCAGTTGGGGTCTGCAATGCCCAGGCATTGGGCAAACTGCAGGGAAACAGAATGGGAGTAGCCCATTCTGGGTGCTGCCAGCAGAGTACCTGCTGGTGTTGTGGAGATACAGCCATTCCCTGCTGCTCCCTACCTGGCATTGGTGAAGCAGTGGGCGGCTGTGATGACCCACTCTGTGCTGATGAGGGACCCTCCACAGATATGCCCTGTGCCTGGTTCCCAGGGATCCTGGATGCTGACAATGCCAGCCCAGGCTCCTGGCGGGACAGCCGTGCCACCAACAATGTGCAGTTCACCATAGTCTGGAGCCGTGGAGTCATCATCGTAAGTCATGGGGTCGTAGGAAGCAGACATGGGCCAGAGACCACAGGTCCCTCTGCAAACACAAAGTCATTGCTGTCCTGCATGATGGCTTGCTGCTGCTCAGGCTGAATGTCAGCCAACTTCCCTCCCCACATGGCATTGTTTGCATGGACAGCAGAGCCAGGGAATCCCGTGGGGCATTGTCTCTGTCCATCCCTGTTTCTGCTTGAGCCTCACAGACAAGTTGTGCTGCAGCCTGGGAACTGAAGCTCCTTCATGGGCCTCACAGAACTGTAGTGTGGCCACAGGGGACAGGGAAAACCCCTCAAATGTGTCCAAATTCCCTGCAAGAGCCTGAGGCCACTTACCCACAGGTATCCCATGTGCTGAGCACAGACCTGCACATCGCCAGTAGGACGAGGAGGCACAGCAAATTCATCACTGCCAGTGGCATGTGTCCACTGCAAGGAGTGAGGGCTTGTTCAGTGCAGCCACCAACTAATGCCTGCAGTACCTTTGGCCCCAGGGCTGATGTCACAGAGCAGCTGATTCAATGTTTTGGGTATAGTGGCATTAGGGAGAGGCCAGTGGAGGGGCAACGTAGAGTCATGGAATCATAGATTGGTTTGGGTTGGAAGGGACTTCAAAGATTATCTAGTTCCAATCCCCCTGCTTGAGTACCTTACTCTAGAGCAGGATGATCAAAACCTCATCCCACCTGGCCTTGAACACCTCCAGGGGTAGAACAGCTTCTTTAGACAGCCTGAGCCAGTGCCTCACCACCCATGAAAGTTCCAAGCAGGAAGGGAGGCAGAAGCTGGGACTGGACATTCCTGATAGGCCCCAGTGAATGCTCTGCTGGCAGGATGAAGGTGTGCAGGCCTTGTGGCAGGCAGCAGCATTTGGCTTCCAGCACTGCCTGCTAAAAGCTCACAAGAACACACCCCATGGGGCATCACAGCCTCTTTGGGAAGGTCACTGACACCTTGCTCTCTGCATCAGTTTGCCACCAGGTCCTTCCCAAAAAAACCATTTAACAGAGAGAAGTATCCATGTGTTTCGGTGCTGACGACACAATCCAATTATGGATGTGGTGGGTAAGCAACAAAGTGCAAGCCCAATAAACCAAGCACTCCCAAGCAGTGTCAATCTTCCTGCACAAAGCACAATGAAACACAGATGCAGCACGGTCCATGTTGGCCATGCCAGCTACACTAACACCATCTGGCAGACTCTGTGTCCTTGCTGTCTGTGGCCTCTGTTGCTGTTCTGGGCACACACTGACAAGGACAGTTTTGGCATCTGGCGTCTGTAGCCAAGGATATGTAATTTGAAGCTGTAGACAGGGTGGTCCTGCTCTCAGCTCCACATGCTGATCTCCATGGCTTTGGGAAGTCCTGTACCAGTCTCATCTCATCAGTGTGGCTGCTACAGCCTTGTTCACCTGCTGGAGTGCAGGGCAATCACAGTAGAAAAGCAGGAATTTTGTTGAAATTGCTGAGCAGACCCAGCTCCCTGGAGGGGAGGAGCAGTGTCCCTCTTCTGGTGTCTTCTCACAGAAGCCACCCCTGCTGTTCTAACCTTGCCTCCCTTTACAAAACTTTGCCTCCTAAACTCAATGCAAGCTTGCAGAGAAGAGCCACGAGAACTCAACAGAGAGGTGGTAAAAAGGGCCCAATGATGAGAAACCCAGTCTGGTTAACTTCTCAGGGACAAGGTGAAAGATCAGGAACAGGACCTTGGTACAGAAGGGGACTTCAGACTGGCAAGAAATACATCACAAACTCTAGCTGATGTTAGGTAAGCTCAAATAGAAGGCAGGATGAGGTTTGTTGTTTTGATTTTTTTACCAGTAAGTGAAATTACTGTTAAGGCAGCTTGTGAAAGTAAGTCAGGAACAAATAAATTTGAACCCTGCTGAGCACTGTCCTTTCTTGGCTGAATCATTTTTCTGCTGGTTTGTACTGGTTTTCTGTAGATTTGTACTTTGAAGAAGAGGGTAACATTTTCCCAAGTGGTCTTGAGTTTTGAAAAGTACAACCCTCCTCCAGGAGATCATTCCAAAGCAGATGGCTCAGACAAGTGCAATTTTATAATTTTGCATCAAACAGGTCCTGATGGCCCAGCTGTGACTATTCCAGAAAGTCTACCAGGCAGTTCCATACTCAGCATTAAGCCACTTTGATTCCAGTCTGAGATGCAACCACATAGATGCAAAGCACCTTTGTAATCCCTCACTAAACCTTTTACCATAATTGGGTTCTTTGTGCAAGCACCACATGGTTGTCAAACATCTGCTTGGTTTTTTTGATTGATCTGCTTGATTTTTTTGAGGAAAAATATTTGAATGGTTTATATTAAAACATGGGGAATGCTTAAAAAAAATCTCATTTTAGGATGACTTTTTTTTTTCTGTTGCTCCTCCCAGTGTTGAAAGTTTGCTTCTTTAAATGTTTCTGGAAAAGCCTGTATTTTGCTCTTGTAAATTGTATTCACACAAGATCAAAATATGGTAAAATCACAGATTCTGAAAAGAAGAGTTGGGAAGCATAATGTAATGTTGTAATGTAATGTAATGTTTCAAAATTGACAAAATGAGTTTTGTGTTAAAAAATAATGTTTGTGTATTCATTAATCTCTAAATTGCACCTAATAAGAAATAAAATATGTTTTATTTAATATACATTATTTGCCTTGCTTGACTGAAATGAACAGGCAAGCATAAGAGTACGCCGCTTGTGAGCTCAGCTTCCAATTTTAAAGTTATTTGCAGAAAGGTCTGCACCTCAAATCAACAGGACATCCTCCTCTCTCTGATTCCTACCCCAGACTCTGTAACTGTCAGGGGTGAGTGATCCACAGCACAATGGGGTCCTGAGCTGGTGCAGGCTCTGTTCCTGGAGAACAGGAAGCAGGGGAGACCCTCCTGCTCTATTCAGCTCCCTGAAAGGAAGTTTCAATTCCCTGTAGTGAAATGGGGATTGGTCTCTTCTCCCAGGTAACAAGTGGTATTTCCAAAGGAGCCAGCCCTCAGGTTGCTCCAGGGGAGGTCTAGGTTAGAAAAATTTTTTTTACCAAAAGGCTTGTCAAGCTTTGGAACAGGCTGCCCAGGGAAGGAATTAAGAAAGCATCCCTGGACATATTTGAAAACCACAAAGATACCATGCTTAGGGAACATGGCTTAGTGGTGAACTTGTCAGTGCTAGTACAGTATAGCAAACATATGGAAAGGGGTAAAAGATCACTTGAAGTTACTGGTGTCACTTGATATTCTATTTGTTGCTGTGCTCATCTGAGTTTTTCCCTTAAGGATATCTCCTGAGATATCTCTAAGACACACAGCCATCTGGACATCTTCCCTTTGTGTAATTAGCATAGGACTAGTAATGCAGAATTTATCACTCTTAAGGAATATTGCCGGAAGGGTTTAGACTAATTTATCCACTTTGAAAAAAGTTGGTACAGTTTAGGATTTGTATGATGATGTAATAATGAGGACAAACATTCAAAGTTACCCTTTTTAAATGCTTCTTGAAAAGTTGGAAGGCTTGACCATGGTTTTGTATCTAGACCACACTTCTGCGACAAGGAGATGAGCTTCCTTGCTGTTTCCCCTTTCCATCCCCCTTATGTTACCTGGAAGTAAAGATACCTATGAAACTTTTCAATTAATTGATAAGAGGGTAATGTGCAGGAGGAAGATTACTTCAAGCATGTATCTTTTAATTTCAGATTTCATACTGGAATTACTTAGAATACAGATCAAATGCACATTTGCATATTGACAGTACCAAAATTTTGGTTTTCCACACTCTGTTGGTATGGCTTGACATTTATTTTCTTATTTGATATCAACAAAAATAACAGACCTGTAAAAGAGGTGCCCCCATCCCTGTTTAGATTTGTACAAAGTCCACTCCCAATTCTGGAAAGCTCAAGATTACAAAAGTAGTTTAAGAATGCCTCGGCCCTTCTCCCTATTTTCTGCTTGGTGTGTCTGTTCTTTCAGAGGCATAGTGTGAAATGTCTCTGTATGTCCATTCTAGGGGATAATGACACATCAGTGCTGTACAGTGTGTCTGTGGAAAGGTAAAGTAAGATTAGAAAAGCTGCAATTTGACCTCTTGGAAGACAGAAGAAAATAAAAGAACTGTTTAGCTACACTGCACCTGCCATTTACAGGTGCCATTTACAGTAAAGTTAGTGTGCCTGGATTTGGTTGGAACACAGAAAAAACCTATTTTTCCCTGAATGCTTTAAGTGTTTCTAGGTACCAAAATATTTTTATGGGATCAACTTGTGCAGCCTGTGCAGTGCAGCTGTGGATGAGTGTTTTTGACAACCTATTGTGGTAAGTTTGTAGGTCTGAGATCTAATTTCTTACTTTTCCCTCTCCCTCTCTCACCATCTTCCCCAAATCCTACAGCTACAGTACCCTCCTTGTTCAACAGAGCACAGTGGTTGTTGAATAAAGAGCCAGGAATTAACTCTGCAATGTGAACAGAGCTGTTGGAAAAAGTTAACTAGTTTTGTAATGTAATATGTGTATGTAATATATATATGTATGTATAGATATTACATATATATAATGTATGTAATACATATAATGTCCATAATATAATGTATGTAATATTTCTGGTTTTGCTATTAATAATGTCTAGAGATATGGAAACATTGGAAATCAGAGAACTGCAATTTGTTTTGATTGGGAAAGGCCTTTAAGATCATCATGTCCAATCATAAACCTGCCACAGCCCCGTCCACCACTAAACCATGTCTCTAAGCATCACGTCTACATGAATTTTAAATCCCTCCAGGAATGGTAACTCAACCAACTCTCCTGGATAGCCTGTTTCAATGCTAGGCCACTTTTTCTCTCAAGAAATGTTTCATAATATCCAATCTAAACTGCCCCCCATGAGAACTTGAGGTTATTTTCTCCTGTCCAGTCACTTGTTGCCTGGGAGAAGAGGCTGACCCCACCTGGCTGCAGCCTCCTTTCAGGCAGTTGCAGAGAGTGATCAGGTTCCTCTGAGCCTCCTTCTCTCCAGGCTAAACAACCCCAGCTCCCCCAGCTGCTCCTCATGAGACTTGTATTCAAAACTTGTATTCAGAACCCTTTACAGCTCCATTGCCCTTCTCTGGACATGCTCTGGCACCTCAGTGTCTTTCTTGGAGTGAGGGGCCCAAAACTGCACACAGGGTTTGAGGTGCAGCCCCACCAGTGCCCAGCACAGGGGGACAATCCCTGTGTCCTGCTGGCCACACCACTGCTGGCACAGGCCAGGGTGCCCTTGGCCTTCTTGGCCACCTGGGCACTGCTGGCTCCTGTTCAGTCACTGTCACAGCCCCCAGGGCCTTTTCCTGTGGCAGCTTTGCAGCCCCTCTGGCCCAGCCTGTGGAGCTGCCTGGGGCTGTTGTGAGCCAAGGGCAGGAGCCAGCCCTGGGCCTTGTTGAACCTCACCCCGCTGGCCTTGGGCCATGCTCCAGCCTGTGCAGAGCCCTCTGCAGAGCCTCCCTGCCCTCCAGCAGATAAAACACTCACACCCAGACTGGTGCTGTCTCTGATCTGAGTGAGGGTGCCACAATGAACAACTGTCTTCCTAACATGCACCTAGCTTCCCTCATTGTTTCTAGTCTCTTAAACAAGTGACTTGACCTTGTTTTTCCCGTTTCCATCCACAAATGAAAAGAGAAAGGAGCCAAATGAGCAGGTTTCTGTATAATAAAACAATGATTTTTAACACATAAATACCCTTTTTTTTTTTCCTTGTAACTTGGATTTAGCACCCACCAGTATTATTCTTTCTTACTGGTATAAACCTAGGAGGGACCTAGTTAGGAAGATTGTGGGAAAAAATCTTTCTTACCACTCTGGGGAAAACATACAGCAAATACTGTCTATCCTTGGGTTAAGTAGTTTAAGTTGCAATGCTGCATGGAGACCCTAAAACCTGTCCAGAAATCTGGCAAGACCAGCAGATTACTGATGTGACCTTCTGCACTCAACTGCTTTTAATACCAGAAATGTATAAGAGAAAATCAATTTCAGCCTATCTTTCACTTTGTAGCATGGTTATTCTGGCTCTCTGGCTTTCTGCTTTCAGTTAGAGAATGGAGCAATCCCTAGCACTGCAGCACAAGGATCCTGAATGAAATACATGTTTTGCTTTGATTTCTCAGCTGAGATTCTTCTTCCATTTAAGACCAGAAATGAACTTCTCAGTAAAGGCCACATGAAATTGTTACTGCTCTCAAAAAATCACACATCTCCTTGCTTCACCCTTATTCTGCAGCTGCATATTAATTATTAATGGCTTAATTTTGGGCAATGTGATACAAGACTTTACGTGAAGTTTGCTTTACTTTTAAAAGACTTTGTGAGCAATGATAGATTAGGATTACTACATGTGATTAAGGAATGAAAAATTAAATGAAAAGACTTTGTTTGCTGGCTGGCCACTCCTAACTTTTTTTAGGGGACAACCTGTATTGAGTGATTTTGCTTTCTATTCTTGATTTAGTTTTCAAGTATTTCCATATTGTCTTGGTTCAACTTACCCAAATGAGCATTGCAGAAGAGGACATTAAAATGTGTTTATTTTATAATAAACAAAGCAACCTGTAAACCATAGAACCCCACCTTTTTTATGAGTGATTAATTTCTGGACAAGAGTTACTGATTTTTGCTTGAATAGAACTATCTTTGATAGGTGTGTAAAATATACCTCAGGTTTATCAGTGATTCTTGGAACTGACATGTTTGTACGACAGTGCTGATTTTATGTTGTGTTTCTACAAGAGGGGCTGATGTTTATCAGTAAGTTCTAAAATGCACTTCTGTTAATTTGTGTTGATAATTGCCTTCCATTAGTCTTTGAAATTAGAACTGTCAAGAATTTAGAGCAGTACATACTATAAAAGAAAGTGGACATATGGGATTTGTATTTAGTGTAACAGCTGATAGTAACATTTTTAATATTAAAAAAGGAACCAGAAACTCTGCATCAATTATAACAGTTGAGAAAATTTCAGACTTTTAAGAACTGACTCAAACTATCTGCTGAGATGGCCTCCATTTTGGAGTAGGCAATTGCTGATCAGCAGTTCTTTCATCTGTCTACAACTCTTGGAGTCCTTTATCTTAACATTTTGAAATCTCAGTCAATTTGTCTCCCTTTTGGTGGATTTATAGACCTTTTCAGTATATTATAGAAATATCTCTTGGAAGAGAAAACTAAGTATAGACCACCTTGGTGAGTGTTATTTAAGGATGGAACTGCTATTGTGGAGAATTATGTTTCACATTAAAGACAAGCCCTAATTTCCTGATTTGTTGAAGTTGCCTGAGTGGTTAGAGGAGAGAGAAATTAGTATTCTCTGCCCTATCACTGTGAAAGAAGATGAACTCTCCATTTTTCTGGGTAAGAAATGCTTTTGACTGAAATATACCATTGTAGAGTGGTCAGCTCTTGTAGGACAGGAAATCAAGCACACGTATTGTGGAAGAACAAATTGATTACCTTATTATTACAGTTACAGTTTATTGCATTTGTGCAGGCATTGTTATTTTGTATTAGCAGTGGTTACTTGTAGGTCAAAATCCTATTTAAGCTGTGTGATAAAGAGCAAAAGAGAAAAGCTTTATATGACTTCAATATTGATTTAGTGCTGTGACAAAATAGTTGACATTTACTTACTTGAACTAATGTGCACTTAAATCCTTTGCTGTTTCCTGTTGTTATCCATGACTGAAGGAATCCGCAGCATGCCAAGATGCACTCTGCTAAGTACATAAATTGGTGTTGGAAATGAAGGACAGTCCTTTCTGTTTTAAATGCAGAGGAAAACAATCTACCTGCTGCAATCCATTCCACCTGAGCAGGGACCTTAATTATAGGTGTTTACACCAGCATATTTTGGAAGAAAAGCTGTTAATTATACATCAAAACAAGCAGGAGGAAGGAGCCATCAATTCTTCCAAAAAAAGGAGAAGGAGAAAAAAAGAGGATTTATATGTAAAACAGGCTGTGCTGTTCCAATTCTTATACTGTATTTGGCAAAAAATATGCTGGTGGAATGGATTTTTTTCCAGAAGTACCCATGGAAAACATATTAATTGTTTCCTGTTTTGCATTTTTGACTCAGAGCTACATGAAAATTCCACAGTAATGCTACAAAACAAATACCCATAGAGTCTGATGAAAATGAGTTAATTTTCATTGGCATATCCAAAGTGCAGCACTAAAAAATATCCATTTCCTTAGATTTGACCTGTGACATTGACAGTGCGTAGCTTGCTTAGGTTTTTGGTTTGGCTAATATTAGTTTCAAATCTGAAAGCTTTTTGGGAGGACAATTATGAGCAAGTTTACTGGTTTTCTAAAATCTCTGTCCTTACTCTTAGCACCCATTGCATGAGTGACTTTAAAGGTGATACAAGTCTACTTATTCACAAAAAAAAGAAACTTTTACTAGGTTTTGAAGTAACAAAAAAAGTGGAAATCACTTTCAGAGTGCTATCTCTCATTTGTAAGACAGCAGCAAGTAAAATGTTCAAGTTGTGTGTTACATCTGGAAACACCCTATGTTATATGAAGTAGTATTCTAATTTGAAAATTGAATGTAAAGGACAACTGTATGTTTTCATAGTTGCTAGCCAATTAACCATATTGAGTTCAATAATATTGGCTGCTGTTCTTACATACATTAGCTCTTGGAGTGCTTGGTTGTGAAATCCTGCCACAGCACACTAACTGTATTTAATGGGCTCTCCTTGTGAGGCTTCATTAAGTTTTTTTAATTGATTCTTCTCCATTCAGCCTCTGCCCTCCCACAGCAATTACCAGAACTCTGAAAGAAAAAGCAAAGGCAAAGAATACTTTCAAAAAAAAAAAAAAAAAAAAAAAAAAAAAAAAAAAAAAAAGCTTAGTCAATAACAGGAGATAATTTTCAGAGCATTTGCAAGGCTTTAAGAAATTACAGGTTTTAAACTAAGACACATTAATTCCTGAGCATGGTGAGACAATCTGCCAACACATCCAGCCTGCCTCTCTCATGCCACTGCTTCAAAGTCTCGCAGATGATCTCCAAAAAATTTACCCCTGTAACCCATGGATGAATAGTGGGGAAGGGACAGTTCTGGACCCTTTTTTCTCATTTAAAACAACTCCCTACTAATTTACAGGATAAGGTAAAAATTGGATTTCACTAGATTGGATTTCTCTAGACAGTGAAACCTTTCACTCCTGTGAAGGCAATGGCCTGAGATGTTATGCTTAAGAGCAAAAGAAAGCCTCTGCCTTTGCAAAGTAAACTACAGTGGATTTGGCAGCATTTTACACTTGCTTGCACAGCTGCAAATCAAGATGAAAAGACTTCCAATTCAAATTTGAAATCATGTTTTTTTAACGAGTCCAGTAATACCACAGAGGACTGATTCCCTGGCTTTATTCCAATGATATTTTTCTGACATACATTGGCTGAGTGTTGTGCTTACACTTTCAATTTCATAAAATTCTTTATTAAATACTAAAAAGCTGACAATAGTTTTAGAACAGAGTAAAATTCAAACTATATTGGAATTTATTAAGTTTACTTAGTTCAGCTAGTGGTGTAAGCTGTAGAATTGTATATTTTTATTAGCAGTATTGAATTCCTTCATCCATTTGTAACAATGCATAGAATATACCACAATACAGCATCTGAAAACAGAGGTTTTACACCTACTAATAAACATCCTGCTGTTGAATAAAATCAGTTTGCAGCTGTGCATCACTGTATGTGAGTCACATAGAAGGAAATATTGTCATTCCAAGCTCTTTTTTTAAATTGAAATTTAGCTTCCACTGATATTTCAACTTGAATTGTACTAGACTGAGTTTTATTCCTGAGAGTTCATTTGATATAGAGAAAGAACTATTTCTCTGTGTTTGTTTTTACTGTTTTACAGTAAGCTCACATACATTCACTGGTCTTACTTTTTAAAATATTCTTACCAGTATTCTAGGTCATTGAACAAAACCTACATCACGTTCATGAATGTAACACATCAGAAGATTTTTGAGCACTATGCAGCATTCATGCATACCAAACATTAAACATTCTGCACCTGTTTCCAGGTACTTCCCTGTGTGAGGATAATCCTGTGGCTCACCACAGAAGTCTGTTAAATACTGCAATTTTCTCTCAATGGACTCAACAATTTAGTTCATTTGGAGACATGAACCTAGAGTTATCTTGCATACTCTTTGTAAGTGTTCTGAGATTTCTCTATGCTTGTAGAAGTCTAACAGAACATATTTGTAAATTCCCCCCAGCATAGCGTGATACAAAACTAAAAATGAAAGGATATGTGTGTCTTTTACATGTTCTGTAAATCTGTGAGAAGTATTGATAGTGCAAGCTATATAAATATCTATTTTTCATTTGTGTACCTAGCAAATGAAGAAATTCACAGAGCTGCAGAACAGATTTTATTTGGATCTCTCTCCATGTGATGCCATCCACAAACACATAGTGATTTGTATAGAATATATTTCTGTGGTTCAGTGTATCCTCACTCTGAACAAATGAACTAGAGTCAAATCAGAAATGCATGTATCATTTTAATACAAAAACATAACTCCAGAGTTACGATAATACAATCAGCCTTTAGCTTTCTACACGTTGTTGGAAGGTTGGTTTGAATGAAAATCCCCAGGAAAACAGATCTTCCTCTGAGGAAGTTACACACTGCTCAAAATAATTAAGAAACAGCTGTAGTTTCAGATTTTTCTCAAAGTCAACAGCCATTTGCCTGTGGCTCTGCTGCCTCCATTGCTGTGCCATAGTCCAGGGGATGGATGGTAACTCATAAAAACTCCAGATGCTGTCATCCCATCCCAATTTCAGCATGGCAGCGGGAGTAACTGGCACCCAGTTCCCAGCTATGCTTAAATCTCCATCTCTGGTGACCCTTTTGGACAGCAAAGTTCAGGTATGCTGGCAAAGAAAAAAGAAAGGTTTTTATTGTCCATGATGAAATGGTTGGATATGGTTAGTCAGAGCAAAGTATCAACACTGTATTACTGAGTGCAGCCTTCAGTGCATTTTCATTGACTAAATGCTGTGAAAAGAGCAGTGACCAGTTAAGGACCTCATGGGAGGTTTTGAGTATGCAGCTGTATAAACTGAAAATCTGACTCGATTTCTATTTACTTCAGACACAGCCAGGAGCCCCTGACACAACTTCCATCAGAACTGGGGAATCTGGACCAGCTCTTGAGACAGAGCACCAGATGCCTTTCAAATCTGTCTTTAGAAAACACTGCAGTTCACAGGTGCAGCCCACACTCAACACAGAAGGCTCAGGACACATTACAGGAGGTGCTGGGGCACGTTACTCCTCAGGGAAGGGCATCCAAAACCAGCCTCAGAATTGAAAAGCAACATCAGTGGGGCAGTAAGGCACTGCAGAGAGGCAGATCTTGTGCATAAAAGGTTGCTCCTCAGTGTAAGCAGTTTGAGAGTTGTTGAAAGTGGCCTAAAAGGCAGAGCAGGAGCTGTGCTACACCCTGTGAACTTGCACCTCTGTGTCCTGTGCTCCAGCACATAGCACACCCTGGTCACAGGGTCAGCAGCCCTCCAGGTTTCCCCTCAGCTGCACAGAAGGAGGCAACATCTGTACACATTTTGTGTATTTTATTTGCTATATTCATGCATATTCACAAGCTTTCTCAGCAGTTTCCATTTCTAGTTTTAATGTCACAATTCAATACTCAACAGTCATAAATCCATATTTTGTCCTGTACAATTCTATAAGCTATTGTGATCTGTTTCAATATTTCAATAATCCAGGATGTATTTCCAGGATATGTTTTCCAGGTGGTGGGGTCCAGCTTCCAGATGTGGGGTCCAACTTCTATTTTCCAGGTCTATCAATCTTTGATAGTCATGTTCAGTTTTCCTTTTTCAGGATCCATAAATCAGCGAGCTGAAATCTTTCGTTCATGTCCAGGATGTTTTCCCACCTTCTGTGAAAGGCCTGGGCCCCCTTCTTATTTCTTTTTTTTTCTAAAAGCCTTTTTACATTTTAAAACTACAGTTAAAACTCTTTAATACAAAGCAAGCTTCTAAAGCTATAATTAAAAGACACTTATTACAGAATAGCTTGAGACTTATAATAGGTATTTGCAAGCAAAAGGTTTATTCAAATACTTCCTTCCATGCCTTCCTCGGTTATTTATTAGAACTCATCTTTATAACTGTCCCATGGCCGTGTTCCACAACTACAATTACACAGATTTTCTTCATTTCCCTGACACGAAACACAACTTTGTATTTCACACAGCTGGATATTGATATTAGATCCATATTCATATTTCAATAAATCAGTTGCCCGCCAGCTCCCTCTCCGCACGGCCGCGGGCACAGCACGCATGCGCCCCGGCGGCGCGCCGTACGGCACGGCGGCGCGGCACTGTCGCGCGGCAGCGGCGAGGCGGCCAATGGGGAGCGGCGCCCGGCGCACGCGGCCGTCAGGCGCGGCCGGGCCGCACGTGAGCGCCGTGAGGGAGCCGCCAGAGCGCCGGGGCCTGGAACGGAACGGAACGGAACGGAACGGCGGGCCCGGCTGGGCTCCCTGAGCTTCCCTGAGCCTCCCTGCGCCTCCGTGAGCCTCTCTGAGCCTGCCTGAGCGTGTCTGCGCCCGTCTGCGCCCCCCTGCCTGCGCCTCCGGTACCCCGCTGTCAGCTCGCAGGGTTTGGCTCCGCCGTGGGTGTTACGCAGGAGGCGCGGGCCGTCTTTTTTTCCTCACCGCGGCGTTTCCCTAACGCAGTCTCTTGCTCCGATTGCAGCGTCGCCGCGATGGAGAGCAAGGGTACAAAGAAGTTCGTGGGGAGGAGCGGGATGGGGCCTCCTGGCAAAGCGCCGCACGGGAGATGGAAATTTAAAAGAGATAATGGTAAGGAGGCGGAGGGGCGTCAGTAGGAGCCCTGAGTGAATGGTTGTGGTTGTGTGCTGGCATGCGTGGAGTTCCGATTGTTTTCTCCCTTGGTAAATTCATGTTTTGAAGCGGCTAGTTTGGCAAATTAGCAGCAAGAAGTGGGTGTTGTTTGCCTGGGCTTCAGTAAGGCTTTGACAGCGCCTTCTCCTTTGAGATTCTCAGAGGTGCTGACGAATTAAGGGCTGCGAGAGCAGTCGGTGGGGTAGATTGGAACCTGTGTGAGCGGTGTGCTCTTTGGAGACCCTGAGCAGCACTGGGCCCCGGCAGTGAGCACAAGGCCGGGTTCGGTTCCTGGAGCACCGGGGTGGCGGGCGGAGTGTGCAGATTCACATGAAACCCGAGCTGCGGGGAGTGTGGCGCTGCCCTCCGGGGGGATGTCAGCAGTCAGAGGAATGGGCTGGCAGAACCTGGTGAACAAAGGGCAGAATCCTGCAGGGGAGCAGCTCCGTGCGCTCGAAAATTCAGGGGAAAGCCCAGAGGCTCGTGGTGGTCAGAGCTGAGCACGAACCACAGTGTGCTGTGGATGCTGGGCTGCCTCAGGAGGAGTGCTGTCAGCAGATTGAGAGCTGTGACCCCTGCCCTCTCCTCAGCCCTGGTGAGCCTTCTCCTGGAGTGCTGTGTCCCAACTCTGGCTCTTCAGACATGGACATGCTGGAGAGAGCCCCGTGAAGGGCTGCAAAGATGATAAAGGGACCAGAGCACCTCTTCTGGTAGGAAAGGCTGAGACATTTGGATCAGTTCAGCCTGTCCCAGAGGGGACAGGCAGAGGGAGATGTGCTCAGTGTGTGCAGCTGTCTGAAGTGAGGGTTCAGAGACAGAGACAGACTTTTTCTGGTCCAGTGACAGGACCAGAGAACTTTAGTTTGTTTGGGCACAAACTAAAGCACAGGAGATTCCTTCTCAATGTCAGAAAACCTTCTTTACCAGGAAGCCGTTTGCCCAGGGAGATGGTGGAGTTTACCACATTGGAGATAATCAAAAACCATCCAGAACTGGTCCTGGGCTGTGTTTCTGGTGGCCCTGTGTGAGCAGGGGGGTTGGAGCAGATGTCTTTGAGAGGTGCCTTCCAACCACAGCCATTCCATAGCTCTGTCTTTTATTCAAAACTGCACTGACTTGCTGAAAGGCTTCAAACGGGTTGCATTGCAAGCCCTTCATCTCTGTTTGAGTCACTTGGAATGTTCTCAGTTAAAAATTTAAAGTTGATAACCTTTTGATTCTAGACTTGACATTCCTACACTAAGACAAAATTATCTTAGAGGTGAAGCTGAGTGGGAACCTGCTGTGGTTTAGGATTGAGAAGATGCCTTTCCACTGCTGTCTTAAAACAGTTGATGTTGAAACAACTCTGATCATGAACTATGAAAATTTGGGGATTTGGGGATTGATGACTGTGATGTCAGCGACAATCAAGCAAATTCTTAATGTAGAATAATCTTTTTTATGCCTGAGCTGTTACAGTGCAGCCCAGAAAATAATGCCTGGGCAGAACTTCCCTGGAGAAAACTTACACACTCAAGGGCTGCAGTGAAAGCAGCAGCCTTGGGAAGTACATCAAATTTTTTGTTAAATACAGAATTGATATTACAAAGTTGTTTGATTGTTGTTACAGTATTTTTTTTTAATTTTGAAGCAACAATAGCTGTATGGTAGCATTTTAATATCTATTTAATTTTTAATTTGTGTTGGTTAATAGATTCAGGTCCAGCAAAGAAAGTCTTTAACACAGGAGATGAGGAAGGAAAGCCTAAATTCGTTTCCAAGACATTTATTAAAGGACAGTTAAAAGCTGGAAATGCTGCTGTGAAACAATTCAAGAATAGACAGCAACCAGAAAAGTTTGCAAAGAAGAGAAAACTCCAGGATGGTGACAGAGGAGGTGAGCAGATTTTTACACCTGGATGTCAAGGGAAACCAGGGTTTGGGAACGTTGTTCATCAAGATCTTCCTCTTTCTGTCTGCCTTTCCAGTTTGGCTGAACAGCTCCAGGTCTACTTCCACTTTATTTGCTGTGGGAAAAATTGCTTCACTTGACTAAGCTTGAGGCTGAAGCCATGAAAATCAACAGTTGGGAATTTTCTTGGGAGTCAAAAGTAAAGACACAGTAGCAAATCTAAAAATTGTCACGCCATCCTAAAGCTCTGTTTATTGTAATGGCAGTGTTTGGTGGTTAGCTAAAAACTGGCAGTTGTCGCACGTGATTTGCAAACAGAGAGCTCTTCATGGTGTGTTTTGGACTGTTCTAAAAGTACTTGCTGTAAGCTTTGGCATAGAAATTCATGAAACAAAGTTGATTATGCTTTAGATCATTTCTTTCTGTGGTCCAGCCTGTCTGGTCAGATCCATTAAGAGAAGAAAAACCATAATGGGTGGTAACACTGCTTTTACATTTCACAGCTTCTTTTCTTTCTGGTGTTTTTACAGAAAGCCTAAACAGTTGTCTGGTTTTATAATGTTTAATGGATTTCTTTTCCAAATTAATTTCTTCTGCCTGAGATCTTCATCTTGTCCTGTCCTCATTTCTAAAGTAGAGCTCTACTGGAGTTAAGGACTGTTGTAAAATGAGAAGTGGAATCTCAAATGAAGGGTTCTGAAGTTCTGCAAAAATATGTAATTTGTTTGAAGGACAGTAGATTATGTTGGGTATTTAATTATTGCTGTTCTTGCATGTTTGCAGACTGGATTCACATGGAATATGCACTAGATGTCTGAATAAATCTAGTAACAGTAGAATGTTTTTATTAGGCTGCTTTAAAAAAAATGCAAACCCACAGCAAACCTTTAAATGTTGTTCATAAAAGTGAATTAAAACCTCTGTGTATTGCACTGCTCTCAAAGCATTACAAGTTTGTCTTGTCACTGTTACTTTAGGAGAGTGATATAAAAATCAATAATATGCTTTGTAAAAAGGAAAGCATGGGTTTTTCAGTGGATAAAACAGTTAAGTACAAGCTGCTGAATACCAGTGAGCAGCACTTTAAGCTCTAAAAATTCAAGGCAGTGTCTTTAATGCAGAAGTTGTGGCCCTTTTGTGATGTTATTTTTGCCCAGGTTCGTTGTGTGGCAGTGTACGGTGGTTGTACAGTAAAATGCCATGCTTAAGGAATTTGACTGAGTAGAAAGATTGGGCATCTAAAAAGGGTTTAACCTCTTTTCTTGAGTTTTCAGATACATGTCTTTGAGTTAGGGCTCTCCTTTAGAATGAGGGAAAAGGTATGCATGAATTAAGAGTGAACTAAAACAGGAGAATCATTGTGACAGCCACAGCTGCTGAGTACATCTTCAGTCAGCTTTCAAGCTATTAAGAGATTTGTGATGCATCCTGTGACAGTTTTGAGGGAAATTAATTGTTTTCCTTGTCCTTCGAATAGTCTAGAAGCGGTGATTGCTAGCTTAGCACACTTACTCAAGATTTGTGGTTAGCTACCTGAGTAACTGCATGCAAAGGTCCTGAGTCATTAGCAATTCAAGTCATAGAACTGCCACGGTTTAGACTGGCAAAGAATTCTATTGCTGCTCTTTTATTGACTGTAGAAAATAAAAACTTTTTTTTTTTTTGTCCTAAGGGTCAGATTCTAAGAAGCCAAAATGGACTGAATTCAAAAAGCAAAAGAAAGACTTAAAGCAAACCAGGCAAATTAATGACAGAAGTGATTATTACATAATTATAAAATCAAAACAAATATGGGAAAGCCTGAGAAGGTAATGACTTTTTTTTCTTCCACTCTATTGACTTTTAGTCATAAATTAGCAGAATACCCTCTTTCTCATCTTGTAATTATATAAAACTGTATTTCCAAACTGAATCTCATCGGGTGAACAGTAACATTGCATGCAATTTTGTAGGTAGTTCAAACAGACTGTGGTATCCCATGGTCCTGGGAATGTCTGGATTGAACTTGTATTTTAGGCTAAAATTTATAAATGTATGGGTAATTGCTTAAAAAATGCCTTTTTTGTTTTGAACCCTGAAATACAGAGCATGCAGTGATTGACCCTGATCCTGCAGTGGGGTTACTGCATGAGTTTTATTGTGAAGGTTCATTGTCTCTTGAGGGTCTAATTCTAGAACTGGTGCCCCATGTCAGCAAGAAAAGTTAATTTTGCTTGTTCCAGGTGTTTGTGCTTTGCATGCTTACAGATCTTTGGGCCTGTAAGCAACTCTGACTGCAAATCTGAGTTTATGCTTAAAAAAATATTTTTACTCAAAAAAAGGATAAAGTTAAGGTCTGGAATTCTGGTTTGATTTCCACAACTGAAGCAGCTTGATCACATCTCTGTACAGGGCTAATGAATGACAGTGTAAATTTGGGTTGGCTGAAGCCAACCTGATTTTATTTGTACTGTCTTGCTTCTTAATTTATAGAAAAAAGTGAATCATGCTACCAAAAAATTCAATTTCCTCATTTAGAATTGTTTACTAGGTTTTTTTCTTGCTTGCAGGAGAAAATGTGATAAGGAGCAACGAGAAAAGCTGATGAATGACCTAGGGAAGCTTCTTCACGGGAAAATTAAAAAGGTAAGAAAAACTAATGGCATAGTGCACAAATTTACAAAATCTTCTTTAAAGAATGGTGAAACTGTGAGTAGAAGGAACAGAAACAGGGCTGAAATACTGCATTTGGCACCTGTATTTTGGGACAGTAGTCCTGGGGTGCTTTGTCTGTCAGCTGGCTGTTGTAAAAGGCTGCCAGGTAGTTTTATTCCTGTGAAATTTGATGTTAGCTGGGGTTCAGGAACTCAGAGGTTTGATTAGTTACAATACTGTTGCTTTGCAATTTCCCAGGGAAGTCAGTGTCATCATGCTTAATTATACTAAGCAGTTTTTCTGCTTTATTCTTGAAGTTTATAAATTTGCAGCGGAGACCATGTTGAGCTTTTTGTGTTCCATGCTGAAATGGAATTGTTTCATCACACTTTGAAATTATAAAGAAGAGGAGCAAAATGCAGATACCATTTAGTGGGGTTTTTTTAATTTGAGGAACCTTAGTGCATGTCCTTAATTGTCAGCCGCTGTTGTCTGTATTTTCTTTGTTGGAGTACTCGTGAAGGGATAAAAACCTGTAAGTCTTGGTTTGTTATAAACAGTTAACTGCTTTTCTAATTTTATAATTGGCTTTACATGTGGCATGGCATGAAACTATGCCAGAGAACAAGTGCATTAAAATAATGATTGTGTATTCTGCCTTTTGAAGAGCTTAGAGTAATGAAATATCTCTGTCCTTCAGCTGGCCTTTGCTCATGATTCAACTCGAGTGATCCAGTGCTTCATTCAGTATGGTAATGCGAAGCAAAGGGAAGAGATATTTGAAGAATTGAAAGGTATTTTCATTTTACTTACATGCTTCTGTATTGTGGTTAGGATGCATTTAAACAAGCCATGTTTTCTCTTGAAATTATTTTTTTCCTGAGCTCATGCATCATTTCTAGTGAACCCTTCATACTTATTTAAATAATGACATATCGTTTCATAGAGCTAATGTAGTGAAAAATAAACCAACTGAATGTTTCTCCCTTCTTCTAGATAGCCTGGTAGAGTTGAGCAAGTCGAAATATTCCAAAAATATTGTGAAGAAGTTTCTTATGTATGGGTGAGTGTCAGGTGAATTTGCTCATCAGTGTTGTGTTGTTTCATTTCCAGTGTGAGTGCTGCTTCTTAATCTGTAGTGGATTGATCATGAATGAAAAATAGTATCTGGAAACATCTTTGTAATGTTATGGGCTAAAGCCAGGGGAGTGCTAACAGCATTTTTTGCTTTTGCAAGGAGTAAAGCTAATGTTGTGTGCATCAAGGAAAACATGACAAAAAATGGTTGGATGTATGCTGAGAACTGATCTTTGCTGTATATAAAACACTGGCTTTTAAAATTTTTCTTTGCTAAGCATTTCAGGGTGGCATTTGTTATTCTCCAGCATTTATTCCCTGTTCCCTTTCCCTTTAAATGCCTTAAAATTTCTCCACATTCCTGGCTTTCTTTACATATTTTCCCAAGTGCCATAAGGCTGATTCAGATGCATAAATTTCATGGTGTCTATTATGAAACTTACTAGCTAAGTGTGTTTCTAAGAATAAAACTAGCAATAGGTAAGCTTATCTCTGTCAGTTTTAACTCTTGCTATTTGTATTTCCCTGTGAAACAGGACAAAAGCACAAGTTGCAGAAATAATAAAAAGTTTTAAAGGCCATGTGAGAAGGATGCTCCGTCATGCTGAAGCATCTGCTGTGGTGGAATTTGCATATAATGACAAAGCCGTTCTGCAGCAGAGGATTATGCTGACAGAAGAACTGTATGGGAACACTTTCCAGGTTTATAAGGTGGTATTTCAATAATTTGTAGTTTAAGATAGTATATCCCATAATGTATTGTGTTGGTAATGCCTTACCTATCTCACCTTCTGTTTCTTCTGGTTACATTTCTTTCTGTCAGCTGTCCAAAGGTAGTCTAGTTCAGCATGTTTAAATGTAGTGATTACTTGCACATTTCTAGTTTAAATTGTGAGGTTTTTTTAGTTTGAATATGTAAAATATGCTGTGTTCATGTGTGAGCTTGCTCTGCTCATCAAGGGCAGTTTGTTCTTATATAGTTTCAGTTCTCATCGTGTCTATGCTGTAATCCTTGCTGAGGTAAGACTTAGGAGTAATTCTTCATTAATGTTGTAGATGAGTCTCGTGTCATAACTACCTTGTGTCTCAGTGAGAACTAAGTGTGGATAGATTGGGCAATATCCGCACAGAGTGTTCCATTTAGGCTTAATTTTTCTCTTTGTTCCCTTTTTCCATGGAGACTGTTGGACTTGAGTCCAAACTCTGCTGAAACCTAAGTCTACAGTAGATCCTCAGCAGGCAGTTGGAACCTTCTTAAAACCTACAACCTCCATTCTTTTGAATTCTGTTTATAACTTTTGCTGACTTGGAAAGTTGGTATCCATTAGAGTTAGGAATTTTGCTACAAAATACAGAACTGTTTTGCACAATTACAAACTCCGCTCCAGTGACTTTTTCACTTGTTCATTCATACGCAAGATTTCTGTTAAAATCATCTTAAGCAATTAACAGCTCGTTTCTGAAGCTGTATTTTCTTAACAGGTTATTATAAGTTTTAGTTAGGCATTTTGCAACAATGCATATTTGTTGTGATTATGGGCTGTAATTTGTACTGACAGTCAAACAGCCCATGAAGTCAAGTGCAGTGTTAGCTTCCATCATTCTGGTATTTTTGGCATAACTGCTTTAAGTAGCAAAACTGAGATTCAGCACAATGGAGATTTATAAAAAATTGCAATGTTGTCTTTAAAAAGCAGCAGGTATGGTTTAAAAAATATTTATTCTAATTGTCTATCCAGTCAGACTTTTCTTCTAACACCAGATTATTTTAAAAGAGTTACCAGTGTAATTATTTTGTTAAGATAACAGGAAGTACTTCTGTAGGTAAGGTATATGGTATATATTCCTGCCCTCTGATGTGTGCATAAAGCAGGATTTTTGCTTAGCTCAGGAGCTCCTTAGCATAATGCCAGTTTTGTGTATTTTGCCTTGTATCTGGTATGAAGAGTTGATACAACTGGCAAAAAGCAGCTCAGCCTATGGAAGTGAATTTTGTTGGCTAGTGGGGAATATTTAGTTTATAAAAACTTCAGTTTGCATCCTCTGACATACTCAGAAAAGGCAGCTTTTTATTTTTAAGATTGTAAAAATAGTTAGTTCTGCGGAAAATTCATTTTGTTTTTGCTGTTCATGACATTTGATTGAAAAAGGTCTAAGCATTGTAATCTTTTATGAGCTCTGATACTTACTGGTATGATTAAACCTCTGATTGCATTCATTTCAGACTCCAGCTGTCTCAACACTGGGTGAGGTGCTAGAAGCTCAGCCTGAGAAGAGAGAGGCCATCCTGGATGAAATGAAGCAGATTCTTACACCAATGGCACAAAAGTAAGGACAGAAATTGGCTGAAGCTGTGACAGTCTAGCACAAACCAGTTTCTTTCAGACATACAAACAGTGGCACTGGGGTATTTATAAGTTCATACAACAGAGATGCTGATTTTAAGTTATATCTTTTAAGCTATAATGTTGCATAGACTAAATACTCTATGGTTTTGTCCCAGATGTCATAATGAATATCTTATCTCAATTTTAAACTCTGCTTCTATGAATTTAAATGTCCTCTGTCCCAGTCAGACAACTGGTAGAAATGCTGCACTGTGATGTATTTCCATAATGCATTGTTAGATGGGTTTCTCCAGTGGTCTTTATGATAAAATAGGTTCTATAATTTGGAAGTTTTGGTAGAGTTTTCCACGTACTGTAAATGTTAAACATCTGAATCCAAAATGACTGTGAGTTTTTTGCTCACCACGCTGCCTAACTTTTTAGAATACAAATGAAGTATTGCTGACATAATTTAAAATGATTGTTTATGGGAACTTGTTGCTTATTTTCATCTATCCAAATACAGAGAGGCAGTGATAAAGCACTCACTGGTACATAAAGTATTTTTGGACTTCTTCACTTACGCTCTTCCGAAACAAAGATCTGTAAGTATCTTCATTTTGCTTTTTATCTTTTGCCTTTCCATGGAATGTTTTTTATCTTGTGGAAATGTAGTAAGCTAACTAGACAAAAATACACTTTCATTGATAGAGTTCTACACAACTGGTGATTCCAGACAGATGATTGGAGAGTAGTGTTGTGTTGAGATTTATAGTCACAGTGAACTTTCACAATAGTGTTTGTGGTACTTGAATTTTTTTTTTTTTTTAATTAGATTACTATGATGTTTCCTCTCTTCCTGCTAAATGACCCTTTTGGGTAGCTGGGGAATAATTAAAGTGAGGACCATTGCTTGCAGTAGTTCAGCTTTCCAGTGTGTGGTTTCTGAACAACTTGCAGTGATTGTCCAAAAATCTTTTGACCAAAATTCAGTGAGATTGGTCCTTCTTTCAGCAACCAAAACTTTGTCTGCAATATTCATATTAAATTGCAGGTTGAAGATCACATCAGACATTGTATTTAGGCCTAAATCCATCTGTGTGATGTGACATGTTTAAGCTGTATTATGTTTGACTTCACGTGTCTTCAGGGTGTGTCCATGGGCCTCACCTTGGTTCTGCAGCTCAGAACTATCTCACTTCAAGTCAGGCAGAGCCTTCTAAATTTACTGTCCCACGCCTCTTTCTGTCAGACCAGAGTCCTGAATCCTTCTTTGTTATTGTAAGGGTAGGGAAGTGGACTATTTGTGGCCTATTCTGAGTCTAAATCTTCAGAGCCCAGAGCATTCTGCATGGTTTCATGTAATGCTGTGTCTTTTGGATTCGCAGGCTTGCATGAACCAGGGGAGTAAGGGCATATCTCCTGGCTTGGATTTCTGTGCAAGTGGACAGAATTGTTTTGCACAATTACTGGTTTGCACAATTTGCACAGTTTGCTGGTGTGTAGACATGCTCTGTGGGGTTTGGAAACCCCTTCAGCAGATCTGTTCCTGCCTGTGCTTACAGCTGGTGACACCAATTGTGTTGTGACTGAGTATTTGTAAGTAGTTGGTGAAATGCTTGGAGCCTTTGGCTACAGGGCAAGAAGAACTAGGGATAGAAAGAGGCTTAGGTGGGAGCTGCACTTGAAGGAAATCTGTTGGATAGTAACAGGAGTAATATCTACCCGTGCAGGTGTCATTTGATTTGATTTTTTTCTTTGGCTGATGGTATTGTCAGATAGCTTCAGAAAACCTCATTCCACTGGTATAAAGACACAACCTTTGGCTGTGTCTTGCATTATCTGATTTATAATGTAACCTGGTGCATAAATTACTTTCTAGTTCTTACTTTCTGGCTAGTACTCTGTATGTATGAATATGCATCAGCTTCAAAGATTTCTTCCTAAATTAGTGGTTGTCTTTTTCCCTAATTTCTGTCTCAGATCTGAACACCTTTCCTTGATTTTTTTGTAGTAGGGCAGTTGATAAGCTTCAATTCACTTGTGATTCCATGGCATGGTTATGATGAACAGTGTTGTCTCAAAAAGAGAAAGCTTGTGTCATTTACAGACTTCTGGACTTCTCTTTGAGGCAGTTTTTCATAGGTCAGGGAGATAATTTTTTAGTTTGAACTGTGCAAAATATGCTGTGTTCATGCATGAGCTTACTCTGCCCATCAAGGACAAGTTTGTTCTTATATAGTTTTAGTTCTCACTGTGTCTAGGCTGAAATCATCCCACTGGTTCTGTAGAGCCAGTGATGCAGTGTGGTGTGGGCAGACAAAATAATTCTTTCTTAGGGCAGGTTCTCACCCACCTGCCCTGAGCTCCTCAAGCCTTTTCTTTCATCCTTCTGCCTTATCACCTTTTCCTCCTCAGGAAATGATAGAAGCTATCAGAGAGGCTGTCATGTACCTGGCACACACTCACGACGGAGCCCGAGTGGCAATGAACTGTTTATGGCATGGCACTCCCAAGGTAATGCTTGGATTCCCTCTCCTGAGTCCTCTCTCAGTGCCCACATGGGTCCTTCTGCTTGTACACATTTTCATGCTGTTAAAAATTTAAATGCAAGCTTGAAAACTGGCCCCTCATTATCTAATAAGCAGTGTTTTTTTGTGAATCAAATGCTTTCATTAGAACTTTTAGAGTGAGAGCATCTCCTTTGATTTTTAGCAGAGGTTTTTGACAGTGACACATGGAGCCATTTTTCCATTGTAAGGTTATTGGCATTTCATTTGTCCCTTGTATTTCTTAATAAAAGTGAAATTGATTGTAGGGAGAGGACAGCAAAGAAGTCATAATGTGAAACCATGTTTGGCTTTGGATCGTGTCTTGGTTTGACCAAGACTTACAAAATGTTACAGGAAGTGTTTGTTAGTTTTATCTGCTGATACAGTATCCAGAAATACTTTTGGTCTAATGTATGTCATCACATCTTGGAAATACTGTAATGCCTCCTATGTTTCTCTATATTAAAAAATATAAAAGACAACTTACTCAAATAATCCACTTGTTAAAGAATGCAGAAAAAATATTAAGTTGCTAGGATCTAGGCATAGTAATGGATCTAAAGAAGACTGAGCAGTGATTCCAAGAGCCAAAAATAAAGGGAGGAAATTTTCTGGCAAAATATTCTTACCAGTAATAGGGGTTTAAACCAAGCTCGTTTCGGGTCCTGTTGAATAGATTTCTTTTCAAATGAAGAGATCAAATGCATACTTCTTTAATTAATGGACAAAATAGGAGTGAACATGTTTTGGGGTTTTTTGTTTGCTGATTTTTTTCCCAAGTTTTCTTGACATCTCCCATTGGTGATCTGGACTTGCAAATATACTACAGGATCTCTTTAGAATCAAGTCACAATTCAGGTTTAACTTTTCACACTGATTCTAGGTGTAAACTAATAGAATATGTGAGTCTTTGGTAGATGCCTTTGCTTTAGAGAGCAAATTGAAGATTCTCTTTTTGGAAGGTGTTAATAGCAGTTTAGTTACTTAGAGTCCCTGGTGTTCCAGGCTCATTTGAGTTTTCTCCTTCCTTTTGTATAGGACAGAAAAGTCATTGTGAAAACCATGAAGACGTATGTTGAAAAAATGGCAACGGTGAGTGTTCATTAAGCATTTATTTCATAGTCTCTGAAACTAGTGATTTGATAGAGGCTAGCTTGAATGTTCCTTGGTGCTGGGAACAACTTTGAGATGTTAATAAAACCAGTCTTGAAATAGCAGTGAGGTGTTAGATAATATAATTGAACTGTGTGGAATATTTAGAGACACGCCAAGAAGATTCGTAGTACTGCACTTTGTAATGGCTGAGTTCATTATTATTCCTCAGTTTTCTTTCTACTTCTTATTTTGTTGATCCCAAATTTGTATTGCATCTTCATGTGGCTCACTGGTTAATTCTCCTTGGTTGGCAGTAAAACAATCTGTATAAAGAAGAGGAAGAAAATTCAAGGTGTGTTGGAGGTGTCATTGAAAAGACTCTTTCAACGTGCCTTTTTCTTTGAAGATGCTCAATATTTTTTTCAAATGAGGAAGCTTCAAAATAGATTGGCATACAACAGGAGTCTGCTTTATTTTTTAATTAATAACGTGTGTTTGGAGACTGCAGCACCAGCAGAGTAACAGCTGAAACCAGATTCAGTGGAGTTGGGCAAAACTGCAGCTGTAAAGAACAGCTTTTTAAACTTCCCTTCATGGTTGCTGTGGGTTTTTTTGTTTGCTAATAGTTATTGTGGTCTCAATCAGTGGTTTTCAAGCATTTTGATCACATCCTGGGCATGCATCCCCAATGCATATATTTATGTATAAATTACATGTCTTTACTAGTGAAATAGTGCACATTACAAAGCATATGCAGAAATAGAAAATTTGAAAGGATGAGATAAAAATAAGGCTATTTTTATTTCTTTATTAATGGTGCCAAAATTATTTTCTTTCTGCACCACAATGGATTGTCTTGTGCAAGCCTCTTTGAGGGCCACTGGTCTAGCTAATGTTTCTCTCCATAATTTTCCACGAGAATAAATGAGTTGTTTCATTTTATAGATTATGTATTACATGGAAATATGAGACAGTGGGTAAATAATAGCTGACACAACACTGGAGCATGGAAGATCTGGCTCCACTTTGATTCAGAGCCTCACTGGCATACAGATGAATTTGGTTGTGTCCTTTTGAGTGTACTGGAGACTTGATCTCCAGCAGTGCAGTAGAGTCTGTGTGGCTCATTGCAGAGATCTGATCTCCAAAAACATTGTACATGGCTTAGTTCAGTTTTAAGCAAATCTACAATAGAAGAAAAGTCTGCAGGTGATGTTGCTGTAGGGAAAATACTATGATTTCAAATGTTGATAATAGAATAGGATTAGGTTAATAACTTGAATGTGATAAAACAGTATATCCACTTGAAATGAAAGATCTACCTTTGTTTTAACAACATATTTCTCTTAACAAGCCTTGCTTTTAGAGAAACCTAAATATTGGACTTCTCTCATTCTATGACAGTAATCAGAATTTGCTTGTGCTTTGTGTTTTGTTACGTTTGAGACAAACCCTCACAAATCATGATTCTAAGTCAATTAGTATATTCATGGAAATGACTGCATGTGGTTTCTGATGTCTCATCTTTGCAGGGTGAATTTTCTCATCTGGTCTTACTGGCAGCATTTGATTGCATTGATGACACTAAACTTGTGAAGCAGTTGATTATAGCAGTAAGTAATTTAATTTCTCCTAAAATAGTATATTAAATAATGTCAGTGTGTTTGTCAGTATGGGGGGATGAAAGTAGGAATCCATCTGCTTTTTTAGACTATTTGAATATTTCCCATCTTTTCTGTTTCATTGTATCTATGTATCATGATTCATTTTTTCTTCTCCTAGCAGACCTTAGGACTTTCATACATAGTTTTAATTATTTATTTGAATTAATTTTTAAGCTAAGTTCAGTGCCTGCTGAAGTTTTTCCTTTTAGTACACATTCATTCTGGGTTAGGGGTGACTGGAGCCTCTTTAACATCAATGTCTTTTATCACAGAAGTTTGAGCTCTGCTAGGATTTTTGGGGATTAAATCAGTGGAAAACTTCAGAATGGTGATGTTGCCTTATTGATTTTACAAGCAAAACTATTTGCATCCCCTCAGCAGAGAAATCAACCTTGATGTACGTGCTGTAATCTGCTTGCAGTAGAACTCATGCTGCAGCTGTAAGGGCTGACTGGTTTAGGGGAGGGGCAGGGAGATAAGCATGAGGCAAATCTTCTGTGTTTGGAGAAGGAATATGAGGAGAAAGTGGTTCTGATGAGGCTTGTTTTGAAAAATAGGAACAATCCTTCCCTTGAGCAACTTTGTGCAGGGTGCAGTTGGGATTTTGTGCCCTATTGTAAGGATTTTGCCCTTAGACTGTGCCTCTAATGGGTCTGGAGAGATGAAAGCATCTTCCTGTGGAGGTGGCTTTTGTAGTAAATTCTCAAGTTATAAGTTCTGACGTATCTGAGCTGTCTTAGTACAAGATATTTGACCTGCTCTTGTACTGTGCAACAAGCACTCTGCATTCCAGAGATACTATGTCTTTACTATTCAGATACTATTTCTTTAGCTGAGCTTCCAAGATATCATTTAATTACATAATCATCTGGGATGAAGAATTAATCCATTATAAAAGGCATCATAGTTGGCACTGTGATTCCAGGTTTGGCTGGATGGAGCATGGCAAAAAATAAACAGGAAGGGAACGATGGAGTGCCCAAAAATAGAACTTTAGTGGTGGTGTGATCACAAATGCAGCGACAGCGTGGTTTGGGAGGCAGCATCCAAAGACCTGGGGGTGTGACTAACTGAACAATGTGAAGGGTTATCTGGGGGCAGGGGTCCAGTCCCAAATGGGGTTTGACTGTGTATGTCAAAGGTCTTGAACCAGCAGAGAACCAGAACTAGGGACATGACCTATTTTGGAATGATGCCATCAGCATCCTCATTTCTCACCTCCCATGGTCCCAGGTTTGTGGTTCCTGCATAAGGTCCCCGGGCTGAGGTGTTATCCATCTCAGCTGGCTCATTTGCCACACAAAAGTAATAAAATGTTTACTGTTTGGTCATCCTACCACACCAATTTGGACAGAAAATGGAGAACAAGACGTGGCCTTTGCACAATTGGCCCATCAGGGCTTATGTGAGGTCAAGAATGGGGAAAGGATGGCAGGAAAAGGAAAAAAAAAACATCTTGGGATCAAAAACAGCTCTTCAGATAGTGAACGAAAATTAGTAGTAGATGATGAGGTGGGAACTAGTCTTTAAAATTACTTCAAATAGCAGTTAGGCTTCAAAAATACTTACACAGATTATCATTTTGTCCATAAAAAAAATTAGCTTTAGGAAGGTAACAATCTAGTAAGACTTGAGGGGGAGAAAAAGCAAGAGGTTTTTGTTTGGAGACATTTTTGTTGGTCTGAAAGGTTTTTTTGGTAGTGTTGCAAAATTCATCATTTATGTGGGTTTGCAGTATGGCTGAGAATTTGTAGGTAAAGGAGGGGTTCAAGCTCTTTCAGTCCTCTTGAGGAAACTTTTATCATCATCTTTATCATCATCTCTCAGGTCCATGGAGTCAGAATCCTGGACCAAAGTCTTTGAACGTTTTTGTGTGATTGGGACTGTACATTGAGCACTTGGCATGTGTAAGGATTTGGGCAGATTTTAGCACAAAATCCCTCTCTTGCATGAGGACTCCAAAAAGATGAAGACATTACCAACAAGACATAGCATGTCTCTGTCATTTAGAGTTTTTCCTGTTACTTTTTCACGGTTCTAATACTGACAGTGACCAAGAACTGTTACTTAATTGATGTCTTGTTGTGGTTTGTTTACTCTCACAGGAAATAAAAGCTTCTTTGTCCGATATAATAAACAACAAATATGGAAAGAAGGTCTTGCTGTACTTGCTAAGTCCTAGAGATCCTGCATATTTTGTTCCTGAAATCGTTACACTTCTGCAACAGGGAGATGGAAATGCCTATAGGTAACTCAGATGTGAAGGTTACATGTTTTTTCTTAAAAGTGCAGAAGAAGTCATGCAACTTTTTCTCATTATTTAATTTCACCTTTTCTTGGTAATAAATCTAAGTAATGTAAATATATATAAATAATACATGTTTGCCCCTTTTGTAAAGGGCAAATATTGTGATAGATTTTGTGTGTAAGCTTGTGTATCTAATTTAGTGTAGAAGAAAATTGGTAATATGAATTACTGTGCTTTGGGTAGCATAACAGGATATCTCAAAATCTGGCAGTAAAAATGGAAATTGTTAATTTGATTTCAGTCTCTGGTATTGACATTGATGCTTACCAGCTTTTGAAGAAGGAGCAATTCTAGATGACTAGTAAGCTGTGTGAAAAATACATCTCCATAGCTAAGATAACAAAATGAAAAGAAATGGTAAATGTCACTAAAAAGAAGAAGCTCTCTGAGGTTTTGAGACAGTCAGCTTTAAACACTTTTTCACTCCATATGTTCTTAAATTGTGTCCAACATGCATTTAATTGTACATGAAACAAGGGGAACAATAATACCTGTATTTATTTTAATCCAAAATGTCTCAAATACCACATACATTCTGAAATGTTCCTTGATGAGGATACAGTACAAATCTTGTGCAGTAATGTGCTGTCTCTTTCACCAGTAAGAAGAATCCTGAACTCCGTCGCCGTGAGCTCCTGGAAGCCATTTCCTCACCTTTGCTAGAATACTTGCAAGAACATACCCAAGAAGTAGTGACAGACAAAGCTGCCTTTGTCTTGGTTGCTGATATTTTAAGAACAGCTCTTGTTGACATCCAGCCTGCACTAGATGCAATTGCTACGTTGGCAGCAGAGGAGCTGGTTCCAGGGGGCTGTGATGGACAGGTAATGTACAGAAGACAAAGTTCTGGGATCTTGCAGATCTTCTGCATTACTAAAATGAAGTCTGGTCTTGTTTTCCTTTATGTGAAACATCAGTGTTCTGCCCTGATAGCACTTGTACATTAGGTGTGATCCTGCTTTCTGACTTGCTGATTTCATAGTTTATTGTTAGTCCATCTGCAGTGATGGTGCCTTGAGCAGCATTTCCTGTGAGGTGTAGGGCAAAGTGCTTCATGATCTTCAGTCTCAGAACTGCTTTAAACACTTGGTGGGAGGGTGAGCATGTCACAGTCTCTCTTTTAATGTTATCACTGTGCAGTCAAGCACTCAGCAAAGTTTTATAGGTCATTTGGCTGTTTACACTGAGAGGGACAGGAACTCTTACCTTCCAGGTGTGCCTATCTCCACTCAAGGAAAGATCTTAGATAAGAGCTGTTTGTCTTCACAGTATGACCTTCTCTTCAAAGAGTGCACCTCCCCTACTTTGTTAAACTCAGTCACATGTGTGCCCATAGACTAGAAAACAAAAAAATACAGTGTATGCTGTATTTAAGATAGATAACCTCCAGATTTCCACAGTTGCAGTGTTTTAGCTCTGCGTTTCGCATTCTTTGATAAACATTTCATGAAATTTTATGTGAACTACATGTGTTTTCTCTGACTTTCTGGGAACCATACTGCAGCTGATTTTCAAGTGTGTAAATGTGAAAATTCTGGAAGTTCTGACAGGCAGTTAGACCAGGAGGTTCTGTTTACTAAGAATGAAGTCCTTGGAAGACTGGATGAAATGTTGGTTCATATAGTTATATTACTGAAAATTATATGTTACAGGGAAGATAAGAGTTAGAATGGTCAAATTCAATGAGCAGCCAGAAACTTACATCAAACTTACTGATATTAGCATAAGTCATGTCTCAGTGAATCAGTGTGATAGCAGAGTGATTAAGTCAAGCAGAAATAATGATGGCCAGACAGGTAACTGAATTTTGAACCAACTTCACTAACTAATCTTGTTTTGTTTTGGTTTGTCTCTTCCACTTAAAGCTTCACATTGCAGAACATCCGGCAGGCCATCTACTTTTGAAATGGTTAATACAGCAGGATGAAAAAATGAGAGAGAGTGGAAAAGAAGGTATGTTGGAAATTCTACTTTATCTGCTCAGATTGACTTCAGAGTAGTTTGCTATGGGACCTCAAATAAGATAGTTGCAGCTATTTCTTTGAATATACTGGTATATGGAAAATTTAACATTATTGTTTCTGTCTTTTTGCTGTTGTGAGCTGCTATACAAACAGAATGCCAAGGATATGTTTGCTTTCTTTGCAGTGCAAGCAGTGGTTGGGCTTTTTTATTGTGTATTTGGGACAGAGTTCATTTCTGTGCTTAACACATCTTGATAGCTTTGCTAAATTAAATGGTAGTTCAAGGATAATAATAGAAATAGTAAAGTCTTTCTTACAAAGGAATCCCTGGTTTCTTAGTGCTTGTGAGCCAGGCTGTAATCTTTACTGTGTTCATTAGTACTGCTGAGTTAATGTTTTGTAATAACTGTTACTAAAATAATTTGTGCACAAAAATAGGACATCTTTGCTAGTTTGTGTTCCATAAGGCAGATATTGGGCACAGATGTTCTCATCTTAATTTAGCTTTTAAACTTATGCTATTACATAACTGTAAAATCTTCTCTGTGTATCACTCCATCCTAATAGTGATTCATTTTTCTCATACAAAAAGCTAAAAAAATGAAAATAAATGGTTGGCAAAGTGTAATCTGAGGGAACTCCTCTGTGTATAATAGTTTTTTCTATATATAACTATCAAATATTGTTGAATTTTTTATTTCTTTTCCTCTTGCTACATCCAGGTAGCCAGTATTTCCTTCAAAAGTGTTAGTTGTGCCTTATTAAATGTTTTTGAAAGTAGACTGTTGTCCCACTTCTCAAGCAAATCACTGAAAATGTGCAAAAGAGAGGTTTCATGAGTGCCTTTCAGAGACTTGCCTATCTGAAATAATGATAATAATCTGGATTTAGTTCTGTAAAAATTGTACAATTTCCAGTTTAATCACATGTAACTCCCTTTGGTTTCTTCCAAAATTACCATTCAGAATTGTTGCTCTGAGTTTATTAAATTGCCATTAAGACCCAAGCAAATTGTTACCACATGGGGAACAAGTTGTATAAAATCTGACCTGTCTTCAGGTGGAATTAGGATCTAAAGTAGCAGTAAAAAATAGCTGCAGTGTTTGGAGGCTGGGGTTGGGTGGGGTTTTTTTTGCATTGTTCACTGGTAAGTTTGCTCAGCATGCCAAGTTCTAAGAGCAGTTTCCATGCAGTTCAGATTTTTAAATTCTGCTGGGGCCTTGAAGTCAGCCTACGTTAATGTAATAAATCTGAAGTCAACTTAGGCTTTCAAAGCCACTGAAGAATTAGAGCTGAAATTACACTGCCACTGAATTTCAAAGCCACTGAAGAATTACAGCTGGAAAAGACAAAGTTTTTGCATCAATAAAGTATTAGCTCCGTAATTTTAAGTAGCTTCTGTACAAATTCTTTTCCTTCAGTTGTAGAGACAGATGCTTTAAAATGATGTAGCATTTTTCAGCAGAGGTGTTTATGTATTTAGTATATTGCATACAATGAGCTGTTCAGCCACACTGATTCTGTGATTCTCGCCAAGTTCTCTCCTTGGACTGGATGGCTTCTCTAAGATATTATTAGCCTTTCACAACCTTTTCAACAAACAAACAAATCTGCATACTTTATAATAGTAAACTGTCACACAGTTTGTTGTCTAACAGATTCCATGCAGCTCTTGCAAGTAGTCCAAGATCTATAAGGGTCAGCATTGCATTGAGCAGTCAGTTATTTTTGAGGGAGCAGAACTTGGTGAATATTTGGGGGACTTGAAAAAATTTGATTAAATCGAAACTACAGAGAACTTTCTAGAGGCTTCTTTGTAGAAAGATACTGTCTCATTTTTTGCTCCTCCTGCTTCTTTCCCACATTCTGCAGTTTCCTTTGGGAGAACACTGGTGGAACATGTTGGTATTGAGAATCTGAAGACCTGGGCAGAATTGAATCGAGGTGCCATCATTCTTTGTTGGTAAGTAAGACAGACACATGACTGTTAGATTACACTGTTAATTTCTTGACCAGCTGAGAGAACATCAGTTGAAATTTCTACCAACAAAATGAAGTTCAGGGTGTGCTGTCTTGAATGAAACAGGTATTAGAAAAATTCAAACCAGAGTTTCCATAGGTTATGCCTTGAGTTCCATCTTTTGTAGTACTAGGAAGCAGCTCAGTGTCAGAAAATCTGAAGATTAAAAACAAAGTTATTTTTAAAATTGTGCCTACCATGTCTTGTTTTGCAAGCACAAAACCCAAAAAAGAGCAGTCCACAAATAGCTACATTAAAATAATTACCTTTAGAATACCTAGGACTGGTGGCAGCATACAAAAATCTGGGAATTGTTTTGTTTTGTTTGTTTTGGTAAATTATTGCTTTGTGTTGGTGCCCTAATTGCAAAGCCTAATTAGTTCTCATACTGAAGAGAAGTGTTTGGAAGAGACCATACATAAGAATAGACCATGCAGAGGCCTGTGATGAGCTAACTGGCTCACAGATTAGAAGCAGTGAACCATGCAACTGGTGAGATCAAAAACACCCCACAGGGATCAGATTAGCATTAACATTTTGTTTTATCAAGAGTGAACTGCAGTGTTAATCGTGGCTGCTTTCACTTTGTAGCTACCTGTCAGTATCAGGTCATGGAAACCCAAGGTTTTTGTCCTGAAATGTGTGGTCTGTGTTCTGGAACTTGGGTATCAGCCTTGCCCTTCTGGCACCTCATAAAGACTTTCAGTGAATCAAAGTCAGCAAACAATTCAAATAGACAACATGATTTTGAGCATTAAGTCCCTTGATCTTTTTTTCTGCTCCACTTTTCTCTCTCCTGAAGTTCCTTTAGATTCCTTGCTGTTTGCTTTCCATCTCTGCTCCCTATCGGTTTAGAGCAGGGCTAGCTCAGTGTTCATGCTCTTTTGCAAGGTGAATCAAAAGTCCTTTTCATTCTGTTGGCTAATCTGAGTTTAATTCTAAGTTTTTTTAGTCATTATCACTCAGATTACCAGTGAGAAGAACTGGTAGTAGAAGAGTAGTTGCACTCCAGGTACAAAACCAGTTCACACAACGTCTTACTAGACATGTGTACGTGGCTGTTGAGATTGTTCAGCTGCCCAAAAGATAATGCTCTTTCTTTGCCTCTCATAACAGGCCTGTGGAATTCAACAAATGCACCTAATGCCTTTAAGTTATCTGATCCTGTGCACAGATGTTCAGTGAAGTTTTGTTAGAAAGGCTTATTCACTGATGCTCTATTAATGCTTGGAGGTTTTTCCTTTAAGTCAAGGCTGAACAGAGCCATTTAACATCTGACATTGCTGATGTATGTATGAAGCTGTTGGGGTTGTCCAAATAAAATAGTAAAGTAAATTAATAGATTTTTTTTCCCTGTATTTAACACTTTAATAAACTGTTCAGCAATCCGTGTGGCAATACTCTTAATAGACATGGAAGACCTAGAGATTAAACTGGTAATTGCTCATTAAAGAAATTAGCACAGGGGTGGTGTATTTTGTAGAAGAGCCTGTGAGGAATGACTTTCTCTGCTATTACTCATGTCACTACAGGTGGGGCCTTGTCAAGTGTCTTTTGTTACCAAGCAGGGGATTTCACCTCCCAGGCTGGCAGTATTTTCACCCACACTGAAACTTAACTAACAGGAACAAGCCAAAAAAGCATATTGTAGGACTGTTTGTTTGTTTGATGTAATTCTGTTGGTAGTTTTGGTTTATTTCACTGAAATCTAAATCCTTTGTAGACTGAACTTCTCATGATGGCTTTTTAGGCATGGTGTGTGTCTAGGCAGCTGAGAACACACAAACATAACCATCTCCTTTTGTTCCATTTCGTGTGACACTTGCTTACCTCACTGTCACATAGCAATTAATCACAAATCTGTTTAACTGAATGCACTGAAGTCAAGAGATTACCTGAATTGTACAGCAGTGATAAATTTAGTCTGGTGTAGAGTAACAGTAGGGGTTTTTTTTAACATAAAGTAATTGTTGTGTTTAAAAACCTTTTCATTTAAAAAGCCCAGATACTTCTTGTAGTGGTTTGACACTGGTCAAATGCCAGGCACCCATGAAAACCACTTGCTCACCCTCCCCTGCCACAGCTGGACAGAGGAGAAAAGAAAAAGAAAATCATGAAAGGGTTCATGAGTTGAGGTGAGGACCAGGAGAAAACACTCAAAGTGCAAAACAAGTTTAACCTAAAGGTGGAAAGTGAATTTATTACTAACAGAATCAGAGGAGGATAATGATCTACCTGTGGTTACTATGAGTTTGAAAGCAGCTTTACATGTACAGCTGTCAGAAGCTGACATTCATTTTTAGAGATAAGTGAAATGCAGTCCAGAGTTGCTTGCTACTTTGTGTGGTTCTTTGTCTCTTGTGGTGAGTGAAGCACATGTAACTCTCCATGTTAATTACCAATGTGTTCAGCATGTCCTTTTCCAGGATTCTGGACTTTCTGGCTTTTATCAGGGGCACATGACTCATAGAAGAGATGAGAAAATATCACTCTCAGCTGTGTTGAATTCAGTTTCAATGAAGGCCTCTTGATTAAATGGTACTTTTGATTAAATGGTTACAGGTAAAAGTGTAACACAGTTTGCTGCTAAAGGTTGTAATAGTTCACAGTCACAGAAATAAATCTGGGAATTAAGTAGCTGAAAGTTGTGGTATTGTCAGATGGACATCCAGTGCTTTTCTACCTGTACTGCTGCCATCCAGCACAGGATTTGTTGCCCCCAAGGAGACAAAATTTAAATTTCATTCTAAGCTACCTTAATTCCTTTGTATTACTCAGTTCAGTTTGCATGTCTAATCACTGTTTAAAAAGTAGGTAAGAAACAAGCTTTGAGGTTGATGTGAATTTTGGAGTCACTTGGAAGAATCCTGGGGACTTGCAAGGACTTGTATTGTCATGCAGCCTGCCTCATTACCAGCACGTGGGTGTTACAATTTGTTTCCAGTCTTAGTTTATTTGCTTGTCAGACTTGTAGTTCTGATCTGATTTGCACAAACTGGCCGTGGAAGGCACTTTTCTAGGCAGTGTTTACTCACCATTTTGAAGTAGCAAATCAGGTGTGCCATTAACTCAGCAGATCTCGTATTTCAATCCAAGAATGTTTCACTGGTAACTGAAGAAAGGATAAACGACAACCAAAACTGTCTTAAAAAACTAAGCTGGTAGTTTTTTACAGCTTATGATGGATTTCTTTGTTTCTGAGGAAGAGTTAGTCTGGGAAATCTGATTTGTTTTCCAAAGGTAATATCTAAAAGGAGAACAGAGCTGGTAAGGCTTCATTGTTCTTCACCACCTGCAGCATGAAAATGCATTAGTGAAGGTGGTTGATGTATATTAAATGCAATTCCTTGCATCGACTTTTAGGACCCCCATTACAAGAAATGCATCAACACCTGGAGTGAATTCAATGAAGGGTGGCCAGCGTGGTCATGGGTTGGGTCCCTTGGCCTGGGAGGAGAGGCTGTGGGCCCAGGTCTGTGTCAGCTGGGAGAAGGGGCAGCTTGTGAGCATCCCTGGCACCAACAGGACGGGTGGAGAGCTGCTCCCTTCACAGCAGTGCATGAGCAGAGAGCACCAGGCAGTGGCAGAGGCTGAAACACAAGAGGCTTGGGCTAGAGATGAGAATCCTTTTCCCCATGAGGATGGTGCAGTAGTGGGGCCCAGGAGTTTTGCTGTCCTCAGCCTGGCGGGTTTGAAGCCCAGACTGGCTGAAACCATGAACAAACTGGTCTGACCCAGTATCTGAACACACTTTGTGTAGGGGCTCAGCAGGTCCTTGCAGACCCATTTATCCTCTGTTGGCCGTGTTCTGGCTTGGTGCTTCATATTTCATGGAATGTTTTACATCTCTTTTTATAATAGGAGGTAATAGCATCTGGCTTGAGCTATATTCTTCTTAAATAGTTATTGTTTCCTGTCATGGACAGTTTCTTTTTCTATAACCTGCATGCTGACCTTTGATATCATTCTTTTTTTTTCCTGTGTCTTGCAGCCTTCTGGAAAGCAGTGATGAAAAGGTGGCAAGCACAGTCAAAAACGAACTCAAACAGCTCATCCCAAAGCTGAAGCAGAATAAAAACGCAAAAGGAGTTGCAGCATTGCTGGAGAAGTTGACTTCTTAGTGTAAATGAACCTAAAATAATTATTTACATCAATGCAATCAAGTGAGATTTGATAAGATTTTGTACCGTGGCTTTAAGAAGCAGTGTATGCATTTGTATATTAAATACTTTCTATAGCAACTTGTCCTTGTACTCATTCTGTTGTGCACAATAGAAGACTGTTCTCAGAGATGGAAATACCAAGTTTTAACAGGTGATGGAAACTTCTGAACACAAAAACAAGGCTTCAGTCTTTCCTGATAACTTGAACAAAAATGTTTTAAGTGTTGTTAAAATTTGTGTGTATGGTGTCATGGTTGCCATGGAATCACAAGCATCTGTTCTGGACATACTGTGTTGGGGCAACTATATTTGTTTTAACCCCCTTCCCTCCTGTTTTCTTAAAAAAACCCCAAAAAACAACAAAACAAACCAACCAGGAAGAACTACTTCAGTCCTATTGTTACCCTGGGATGGAGGCAGTCGTCCCTAGGAACTAAGGAGAATAGAATGAAAATAATGTCTCTGACTCCTTTCAGAGGAAAAGGCTGTTTGTGAAGGAGCAGCTGACTGTTTCAATGGACCTGTTTGTGTTCACTGAAGTCTTCTAACTACACACTTAAAAACTCAAATAAACCCAAGGCATCTGGGGGTTTTATTTTGTGGTAATGGAGGAGGGGTGGATTCACTTCCACATGATACCAAATCAGTATCCTATTGATTTTTCCTGCACCTTATTTTGATCTAGAAAAATTAAGCCGATTTTTATTTTCCCCATTTAGAAAAAAATCCAAAGCTTCCTTCACCAGGCACTCATGGAAGACCACCCTGCTGCTGCTCAAGGCGGTGCTGATAGACTGATGCAAGCAGAGAACCAGATTGATTAAATCTGCTTTAGGAGTGTTGGGGGTTAGATTCGTTTCTCTTTTACCTATAGGATTTTCTCCCATAAGTTTGCTAGGAAACTAACTACTGGGTACTTATGGGTGTTTAAGCAAAAAACCGAAGGAGTGGCCAAAGGAGAGGAGTGTAGCACCCAGCTACACTTCATTTGTCTGGGAGTTTCTCTCTGGGAGAGTTTTGGGGGCAGGTAAAGGAGGGGGCTGGGGGCAGCTACTCTGTCTGTCTGTCTGTCCGTCTCCACATCAGAAGGAGCACGGTCGAGGTGTTGCTTACTGTGGGGAGAATTCACTGTGCTGGACTGGAGTGCAGTCCTGGTGACCTACCTCCACCCCTGCTGGGATGTCCTGCACCGTGGAGCTTCTGATTCATCTCATCCTCCAGCCCAGGATTCCTGCTTATTTCTGCCTGTTGGATTATACCCTTTTCTGACCCAGACAGGCAACTGAGAGGTGTTTCAAAAACTTACTCCATTTTCAGTCTCATGTGAAGGGTGAGTACAGATGTTACAATTCATGCCATCACATTCAGAAGCCAAACTATTTCCTATTTACAGTAGATTGTAAGCGTTTCTTGACATGTCAGCTTTTGCCACACCGTGCTGCTAATGCTTCTAAGCCAATCATCTAAAATTACCCCTCATGGGTCCTACCACAATGCATCTTTCATAGTTCTATCTCTCCAAAGTATTTAGTCTTATTTGCAAGGCCATCCTTTGAAACTTGTTTGCAGTTCCATTTCTCTCTCAGCAATGTCTGTCCCATTCCATGGCATTTCTAAGTCATAATTTTTTATCTCAAGGTTTGCATACAGATACACACTATGTGAGCCTTGTCAGGCCTTGGGAATTCTCTACAACTCCGTTTCCCACATCTGCCCTTCCAGCTTGGTGCTCCTCAGAGTCCTGCAGGCACCGGGGTCAGGCTGCCCCGAGGTTTGTGAAGCAAAGCCTCTCCTCCATCCCTTCCAGTCTTGGCCAAGAAGGCTCTCACAAGGTTTCTGATTCTGTTTCATGGGTAATGCCATGGTTGTTGTTTGTTTGCCTTGTACACATACTGGTAAAGAACTGTTACTCCTACCTCTCACATCCTTGCCTGAGAGCCCCTTAATTCCAAAATTACAAAAAAAAATTTACATTCTCCATTCCAAGGGAGGCTTTTTGTCTTCCCTAGCAAACACCTGCCTTTCAAACTAAAACGAGTCATTCCTCACTGTTGCCTAGCTTGACAGGATGTGTCTCCCTTTGTAACAGCAGATACTAAGGCATTGCTTCTCCTAAGATAACAGCTTCCTCAATGTGAAGTACAATACAATTACCAGTGCTTGGTTGGCCAGTGGTTAAGTGAACTGGTTTGAGTTTCCAATCTTTACATACTTGAAATCAGTCTCCTAAATAATTCTGTTTACTGACAGAGTTAGTGATCCACCATATTCCTGCACTCCACTGGGAACCCCAGTGCTCAGCACATACCACAACCAGAATCACCAGTGTTAGATTGAATGCATAGTGTGAAAAATGCATATTATATGGCTCTATGCAGATATTTACTATATGTATTATGCTAGGCTGAAAAGTTATGCTGTATTAACATTTGAATAGTATAGTGAATGTAGTTTTGTAATTAACATTAAGCTGTAGCAATCAAAAATAAAAACTATGTGTGTGAGATATTCTTTTTAGCTCAAGAGAAGGAGAAGATAACCAGGAAATTCTTCGCACAGAGATAACAATTACAGAAACCCCTAAACTTTCCAGAGAGAGGGAGATTTATGTCTTCCTGATCAACAGAAGGCCACCACTTCACATTGAATCCAGACTCAAAGGTGCCTGGGGGAATGAGCAGAGGATTTTTGACAAAGACCAGATAACTTGTTTTGTTTTAAATAAAATATGCATAATCATGAAGTGACTCCTCTTAAGAGAAGAATTCTGCTATAACAGGGTGCTTCTCCTGCTGACTTTGGTCTAGGGAGAGGAGACCCAGCCCAGGCCTGTTCTCTTTGTCATTATTGTCTCATAAATTGTCCTACTCTAAATTGTTTAACCTTTATTATTGTATTTGTATTACTATTTTTTAAATAAATTAACCATTTTTATTTTTATTAAATTTCCAAAAATCCCAAAAGCGAGTGATTGGCGTTTATTACCCATAGCATGAGGTAAAATACTCTTAAAGCACTCAATCAAGCATCAGATTCATGTAAGCACACATTCTTACTTGGCTGTTTGCTGTTTATTAACACCTTCTCTAGCTATGACTGAATTTCATTGCTCCCATATGTCTGTGCCAGGTTCTAAACATTGGACTATTGCCCTCGGTAACCTAAAATTGAGAAGGGGATTTTTTTGCCCTCCCTTTTTTGCTCTACCACTAACTGGAGCTACAAAGCTGATCAAGGAATTGGAGGATCTCTAGTGGGGAAAGGCTGGGGGAACAGGGACAGATGAGCCTTGAAATGACTTGAGTAAGGACCTTATCAATGCCTGTAAATGTCCAAAAGAAGGGTGCCAGAGGATGGATCCAGGCTCTGCTTGGTGCTGAGCAATAGGACAAGAGGGAAAGGGTGGAAATTGATGCACAGAAGTTCCACCAGAACATGAAGAACAAAGAGGTTTCTTGTGCAGTAGGACAGGTTACTCAGAGATGTTGTGGAGTCTCCTTTCACTGGGGATATTCCAGAATATCCTGGACTCTGTGCTGTAGGATGACCTTGCTTGAGCAGGAAAGTTGGACCAAGTGACCCACTGTGATCCTTTCCAAACTGATTCATTCTGTGATTCTGTGCTTCCATAATTATTCAGCATAATTCTGTTCCATATTTTGTTCAGGTTGGCTTTTTTGGCAGTAAAGACTTCTTAATAACAGTTCACTACTGTTTAAATTCACTATCTGTTGTTAATTAAAACAATCTGGTTCATTGTCATGAAGAAAAATCGTGTTACAGACACTACTGAGCTGCAATGTTCAGTAACTGGAGAGGATGTGTTTACAGCAGGAACACTTAATGCCAGGGCAGAGCAGGTCTAATTGGGATTAACCTTTAAGTATTTGCACCTACTCATAAATTTAGCTGGAATTAGAGGGGAGCACAGTCAGCAAAGTATCAGTAAATCAATGCAAACAAACAATGTCAGGAAACATTTTCATAACTATAACGTTTATGTACTGCCCAAAGTAGCCTAAGTAAGCTACAAATTACTATTGGGTTTATGATTTATTTCTTTTTATGAATTCGCCTATTTGAGTATCTTGTAATTTTTTGTGAACTAACAAATACTGCCCCCAGACAGGGCCAGTGAGAAGCAAGATATTATTTATAAAGATGAAACTGTGCATTTCACTGCGTTTAACTATTTAGACTTAAACATACACATGTAGAAAATGTACTTAATTCCAGCATCTGATTGGCAATGGCATTAAGTGTTCCTGCTTGTAAATCTATCCTCTCAGTTACTGAAGATTGGAGCTCATTAGTTTCTCTAACAGGATTTTCTTTTGTGACAGTGAAACAGATCGGTTTAATTAGCAGCAGATAATGAATTTAAACTGTAGTGAACTGTTTCTAAAGAAGTCTGAGCTACTGCCAAAAACCCAACCTGACTGAAATATGCAACAGATTTGTGACTGAATAATTAATGATAAAATAAAACAGGGAGAGGAAAAAAATCTGGTACAACCCTTCTCAATTTTGGGGTTATTAAGGGGAACTAATACTTAGAATCTGGCACAGACATACTTCTAGTCAAGAGGATTACAGGGAGCAATGAAAATAAGTCATAGCTAGAGAAGATGCTAATAAACCAAACAGCAAAAAGCCATGTAAGAATGTGTGCTTACATGAATCTCATCTGATGCTTTGATTGTGTGCTTTAATTACAGTTGCTTTAGCTGGATGTGTACCAGGCAGTTCATTTGCATTTTTGAGTCTGCATACATCATTTATTTTAAGTTATGTGTAGTAATATGCAGTGACTAGCTGTTAGTTTTCCTTACCACAAGCTGAGAAATGCCTCTCTTCATTAAGTAGACATCAGTTGAGGTTATGCTATAGTTGCCACTGTTGTTCTACCAGAGATAGAAAATGAATTTTACTATCAAGGTGTGTCCTTAATGTCAATTGAAAAAAAAAAAATCTAGAATAGCCTAAATGGAAGGAGAAGAAAGCAGGTTATGTGGAGTATGAAGGATTGTTTCAATGGCTTAAGCTACAACAAGGAGTAACCTGGTTTTTCCCAGTGAGGAATCTGGTTGGATACAGTGCCATATCTGTCCCAGTCTGCCAGGGATCTCTGTGGCTGTGTGAAGTAAATTTTTGAAAGATTCTATAATAATAGTATTTTTTCTTGATCTTGGGTTTTTTTAAGTGTGTGCTTTTAACTTTGTTTGATATGTACTTTTTTTGCCTACTTCAGGTAATCCAAAGTGCTCAAATTATTGCCAGCATCTTAATATAGCTTTTAGTAATTTTTTTTTTCTTGTCTAGTTGGGTTGTAGACTGTCAGAATGGACACAAGGCCACTTGGTATTTAGGGAGTTCTACCATGTTTCCTTAATTCCTGTGTTATGTCTAAAAATTAAATTGTAGTAATCAAATATCAAAAGTGGGGGCTTTTAATTTCTTATATCTTAAAAACAGATTCATGCAAGAGTTTAGTGCATTAATCAAAACATATTTCCTTCAGATTTCTTAGAAGAAATATCTACTGCCCATTTAACATTTGGTATTATCAAATTCAAGATCATTGCCAAAACCCATCAATTTTGCCTCAGTGTGTTTCACACTGCTCAGCTGCTTTGTGAAAACACCACAGTTCATTTACCCTTAACCATATTATTCTTCCATCAGTTTCCTTGTTTTCTTCTTGGGGTTTAAAACTCTTGCATTGAGTTGCTCCCTTACATTCACCATTATGTAAATTGCACTTCTTTTTTCTCTTTTAATAAGTATTTTGTTGTTTAGACCATTCTGTGGCTTGGTGTGTCTTAAGATCCCATTCTTTGAAGATGTGAAACATTTTTAAATATCTATAAATAGTAAATACCTTGTGTTAACCACCTAATAAAAGAGGAACAGGTGTTCCTGGAAATCACTGTTGTTTAAGAAACACTAATGTGTCATGGTGGCTCCTCTACCTTTTCTCTCATTCCTGGAACTCTAAATTTCACCAGTTCAAGTTTTCCCTGACGTGATGGTTTTCCTGTAAATGTATACAGAGGGTCTAACCCATTTTACTGTAGCATCAAAGGAGCCAGTAGGGTGTTACTCACTGTTCTGCACGATGGGATTGAGGGAAGGGAAGGTCATTGATGGCTGGAAAACTGGAAAATAAGTGAGTTAATCTCTGTTATCATCTGCTATCCTTGAATACGCCCGACAAAACATCATATACCTTTGTGATTCTCCTCTTGCAGCAGTTGTATTGAAGTTTTGTCAAGGGCCATACTGGCTGATTTAACCATCCTGTCATCTGCTGTCATAGAATATGGTTTTAATTGCTGGATTTATACGTCTTTCAATCAGAATGTGTCTTACAAGTGCACTTATGCCTTACACAATGCAAGAATCCTACTGATTCTCTGATTTCCACTGTCCTCCCCACAGCTGGTTCTGCCTGCCATTCAGGTATCTTGTCAGTCTGTGCTCTAAATAGAGTGTGTTTACATGGATTACATCTTTTATTACAATTTAAAACCAAAAATAAAATGCATAGAGGAGGGAGCCTACAGGACCTCTGGGTATACAGGCATAGACAAGCAGGTTCTATAAGCTTTTAATTAAGAAATCATCTGAAAGTTTGTATCTGTTTGCAAAACAGATACAAAAAGCCACTTGTGGGGGAAAAAAAAAGAAAATCAATCCAAAACAAGCCAACCACCACCATCCCCCCAAAAAACCTACCAAAACCCACAACAGCAAAAAAAGAAAAGAAAACCAAAACAATCCAGGGTTTGTTATGCTAATGATAGACTAAATCATAAATATCTCTGAGAAAATATATATATTATCTATAATAAGATAATATAAGAATTGGTTCAGTATGTTGTGGTTGTTAAAATTTCCATTCCCAGGCTGTGATGAGATGACGAACATCAGCAGCCACAACCCTTGCTCTGAAGTCATCTCCATGGTGATAGCATCACTTTTCAAGGCAGTTGTTCTTAGAGTTGAAATGTTCCAGAGGCTGTTTTACAAATTGATGCCACCCGTTTTTCTATGTAGGCATTTTCAAGTTTTATGGGTTTTGTCCTCTGTTTATCTAAACAGGTAAAAATATTGAGATTCAGATCCTCTTTCAAAATCTTTATTTTTTGACAGTGGACAGTGAAAAAGAAATAGGCCATACCAATTAAAGATGTTCGAGATACGTCTGCATTATTTCTCTTAAAGTGGATTAAACACAGCTGAGGTTTTACATTCCTGCAAACACTCCTTGGTGGCAACACTCCAGGCTTTTGGTAGACTTCTGAGGACGATGCAGCAGAGCTGGGCTGACAGGGCAGGGAGCAGGCACCAGGTAACCCAAAGGGGAATCTGGCAGCCTGTGACCTCTGAGTGGCAGCAGTGAACAATGTTCCATGCCAGGAGCTGTTCTTCCCACAGGGACACCCACCTGCCTGTGATTTCCTGAGTTTTCCTGAGTTTTCCTGAATTTCTGGAATGTACTGGTTTTGGGGGGTTTTTGCTTCTTTGCTGTGCTATTCACTGTCGTGTGTTGCCATTATTGCCCCCGTCTCCCCTCGCCAGCCCCTTCCAAAACTGGTGAAGGAAAAAGTGAACGTGGTGGCCTGAGGAACAGTTATGAAGTGGTGGCAAAAGTCTGGCTTTAAAGTAGGGTACTTGCTCATCTGGTTATTAATGATATCAAATCAGTTTTCTTATAAATCAAGCAAATCCACTCCAGAAGTTTCAATGACAATACAGAGTAATTTTTTAGAGCAGAACTAGACTCTGACAATTTTTATTTAATAACATTGTTTATCTCAGGACATACTTGTAGAAAGCTTTAATTTCTCTCAGCATATTTCCACTAAATTAACTAAGTACATATAAAGCTTCTACCTCTGACCTTTTCCTATTTTAGTCCTAGATAAAGGGCTGGATTACAATCAAAAGGCATGTTTAATACTACCAAATAAAGAAGTCAATACAAGTTTTGTAATAGTAGATAAGCATATTTTTGCTTGACATAAAACCAGAATGGTCTAAACAGCTGAAGCTTTTTTTAAAGCAAGGTGATGATTTTTCTTAGTCTTACTGATAATAATTGTATTTCATCCAAAACCTGGAAGTATTTCTAGCTGATATTTTAAAACATTCACTTAGTTTACCTACAATATTTAAAGACTGAATAGTGTTATTTGCCTTAGAAACCTGGGAATAGTACCAGATGCCTATTAAACCATGGTGTACTGTAGCTACCCCTTTAAGTGCTATCTTTCTGAATGAGAAAAGCAAACAGTTCCTGAACTGCACTGGAAAAGTGATGTTCTTCTAAGACAGGGCTTGTGCAGGAGCATAATCTAACTGGAATTCTTTCCACTCTCTCATGTAGGGACAGACTACATTTCTACTACCCCCACCCATATTTGTAAAGATGTTTTTTCTTCTTTCTTTCTATTTTTTTCCTTTTTCCTTTTCTCTTCTTTTTCACCCCCTTTTTTCCACAGTAATTGCCAGGACTAAATTAAGTAGAAGAAACAACGCTTGGTTCTCCTAAAATGAAGCCAAGCAATTCAGATAAACTGTTTCTTTGTCTTACAGAGACACCATTGCTAAGTCTGTAGTGAAACATAATGATAGAATGTATTTCCCTTCTCCCTCTGGGTCTCATTAATATCTGCAATTAGTTAAAACAGAAGACTTTAGCATGGCCATATTTAGAGAGATTTCTAGTCTCTCAGTGGTTTGAGAATTCTCCACCCTATTTCCCCAAAACCTTAGTTATGCCAAATTAGCATCTCATAAAAAAAGACTGTCTAGTTTATCTTTAATAGTATTGCTTATCTTTGTTGTGTTTAAGCAGGTTTTCCCCTGACCTGTTATTTCAAAAACCTTTTGATTGCCAAAGTCCTATGGAATGCAAGTTTTGGGGAAAAAAACCAAGACAATCATGACTCTCCTACCTTGTTTTTGGAGGTCATCAAGTCTACCACTTGACGGTTACCTTCGAGTAATTAAGGGACAGTGATGCCATTAAAAGTTTTTGTGGATGTGGCACAATAAATTAATCCTGAGTCTTCTGCAGGAAACATTGTGCCAAAAAAAAAAAAAAAAAAAACCACCACAAAACAAACAAACAAACAAACAAAAAACCCACACCAAAAACAAAACGAAACAAAAACAAAAAAAAGAAAAAAAAAGGAAGGCAAAATTTCATCCTCTTTCAAAACCAGTTGGTGCAGGTTTGTACAGCCTTCTGCAGGTTCTCCAAGGTCTGTTCTGTGGGAATATGAACTTACTGCTTCCTCTGAGCTGTCTGAAGGTCCACTTTGTGTGATGGGAGCATGAGAGAGTTTGTGGGAAGATCTTATTAGTTGCCATCTACATGGGTAGTGTAGAAAGTGGTGGTCCTGACAGAGCCTTGAGCAATCCAGGCACTGTCTGGCTCCTATAATGGTACCTCAAATTTAGACATAATATTTCCTATTGAAATGCAAAGACTTATGCTTGTCACCCCTAAAACAGGAATAGTTAAGCCAAAGGCAGAAAACTGCATAAGATAAACCAGAGCAGAAAATGACAGATCTTTGGGAAAAAAACCTACGAAGAAATAACTTCTAATTTTCTGGGAGGTCCTGTACTCCAATTTGCCTCCTCAGTTCAGCAGAGCAGGGGTGAAAGGTATTACAAAACAAAACACAGAACTTTGTGTAGCCTTATGCTTAGTGTTTTACTGCCAGAGGTGTGTCCTCTGGACTGCACACTCCTGGTATGTACCTTGTGCCAGCTCTAGTGCCAGTCAGAGCTCTTGGCACTGAGCTTGGTCGTGAGCCAAGTGAGAATCTATCTCCCAAAGAGTCACATTTGTGTGCTGAGGCAGTGCACAGAGCAGTCAAGGTGGTACCAATCCTGTCACCTGTGAGATGGTGGGGCTGGGTGAGGGATGAGGGGGCAAAAAATGTGTTGAGAAAAAAGAGTGGAGCATGCTAGGCAAGCTGAGCTGCCCCAAGTGTGATGGCCTTGGTGCTCAGGGAGCACAAATGAGACACATTTGGGGGTCACAATGTCTTGTGCTTCTGAAGGGACAGAAATCACTCTCCTCTGCATCTGGCAGTGTTTTGGCCCATAGCCATTAGCCTGTGAGGTACTCAGAGTTTTACTATGTGGCTGTAAGTGTCTGGAGACTCTGGATTCCTTCCAAACTGAAGCCCTCAGGTAAAAATTGCTTGGGCCAGAGAAGACTGGGAGTTTGGGAAGACTTTGCTGCTTGGTCAGGGTACTTTCATAGCTCTTTATTGAAGCAGGGCCTGTGACACATTCTTTTCCACCCAGCTCAGTGCTGGAAAAAACCCAAGCTGTGTGGTCTTCCTTTTAGTGTCACCTTGTGGGCCATTATTTACCTGGTGCAAAGTGGAACAGATTCAGCTAGAGGGGTGCAAGAGACCCTCTTCAAGCTGCATTTGAATGGTTAGAGCAGTCCTGATTTGTGCTCTGAAATCCTACTGAACAGATAAAGCATTTGCCAAGGATACTCAATTCTGACTCCTGATTAAGAGATAAGACTCCTTTTTCTTCTGCTCGTGTTTGGTGTGGAAAATCTGTTTTGTTACATGTCTTCAAAAATGTCTACTTGACCAGGTCCTGCAGGTGAGGCAGATGGGGTGGAAAATGAGACCTGTTGTCTGTCAGGTCTGAGGCTGTGACAAAGTCCAGCCTCAGCAGAGTTAATGCTCGAGCTCTGGATTTCTGTAGGTGGCAAGAAGCTGCTGAGGCTGCCATGCTGAGCATCTGCATCCCATCTGCATCGTCATGCAAGTATGGATTCCTTCAGCAAAGAAATTGATTTACAGTGTCTTACATTTTGGAAAATTTGGTAATCACCAGATTTTAAGTCCCTTTAACAGATCTAAGTCAATTTGCATGTTGAAAATAAATCATAGCTGTGGTTTTTGGCTGCTTGTAACTTGCCACCCCACTGAATTGCAGTAAGAGGTTTCCTGTGGCTCCTGGACCCTTCTTGTCCTGTTGTTGCTGTGCAGAAGGGCTATGCAAATTCTCTAAAGCCAAAAGCAAAGCAGCTATTCTTCTCAGTGAGTGCCAGGATTGTGCCTGCTGCATTGTGTGCAGTCCAGAACAGCAAACATCCATCACGTTGCACTCCCAGGGCTCAGCTGCGCCTTAAAGACGCGGCTCAGCTTTTAAGAGAGCTGATCAGCACACAGTGTTCTGACTGTCACTCCCAAAGAACAGAGTGACAGATGGGCTCATGATACGTTTGTCTGGAGGTAGAGAATGAGAAGAGCAAGTGGGTTACTAATTACCTTCCCACCACTGAAAGGAGAAATGCCCCCATGCTTGACACAATTTGCATGGACATGTCAAAATTAATGAACATTTTCACCCTCAGCTGTCCCGGAGTGAGCTTCACACCGTGTGGCCCTGAGATCTTAATGCAGCCATTTGCATTCATCAGGCCAGCCCAGGCACAACATGAGAGTTCAGGAGTTTTGAAATGCATCTCTGCCATCAAGATGCTCTGCAGCAGAAGTGCTGCTGAGCAACAGCCATGGGTCATATCAATGCACTCTTACTGTTGATCCTTTTCATCACACTTTTTTTTTCCCCTTAGGGTCTTTGCATCTGATTATCAATAAAATATTTTTTCTTTCAGATATCTGTTACTCAGATTACTGTTCCTAAATTGGTATGACTACTTTTATGTAGAAAAAATATTCCTGACGCTCTCTGAAGCAATACATAAAACTGCAATTCCATTTAATTATTCTTGGTTTTATTGATTATTTAAGTTTTGGGATGAGTTTGGACACATGAGAAATCCCATCCAGCTGTGCAAGAAGACACAGTAATCTGAGGACATAAGGTGCTCCTGGGGTTGAGCTAAAGTGTCAGGGTTGTGTCCCTAATTGCTGTATGTACCAGACAAATTATCTTGATTTTAAAGTCTATTTAAAATTGGTTACAGTTAAGTGTTGATAAAATCCTTTGTATGAATAGTCTGTAAGAGTTACTACCCATTACATATTTCCTTTGATTAATTTTAAAATACTACTTTAATACTTATGTTCCTTGACACGTCTATTGTTCTAACAATCCAATAAGTAAATACATTAAATACTGCAAAATATATTAGCACTTAATCCTATGCCTAAAAAGGATTGGGTCTGGAAATGTTTTCAGATTTGATCAATAAGATTCATCAAGTCAGACTCCAGAATTCCTCACTAGTACTTCACTGTACTAGTACAGGTCATAGATGATTATAGAGGTGGGGTGGTGGAAAATGTTAAAAGCAGTGCATTACTTGACTAGGCATGAAAATAGGAGGAGTCATTTGCAGGGCTGCTTTTGAAAAATAAAATTGGAACAATGAAGCATGTCTATCTGCCAATGGAAAAGGAGGCTGACATTTTAAGGAGTATAGCTGCTGCTAATATTTAGGTAAGTGCTCTAGGCAGTTTTCCTCTGTTTGAAAGCTCATGCAAAACCAATTTAAGTAATGAAGTCAGTATATTGGGTATTCTGTTTGTTTAATTTCTGATACTGCCTTAACAGAAGTAAGGTGGCTGACCCTTAGTGACAGCAATTTGTTTTCTGCTTGTACAATTATGTTGGGTCTTTATTGTCAACCTAATCAGTAGCAGGGGGTTAGATCTTCATGTGGGACTTATTCAGAGGATTTAATCTGAAGGAAATAATTTCAGAGCGTTGATGAGCACTTAAGTGCTGCTCACAGGCTAGCAGAGTTTAAAAAATCTGTTGTTTTAATCAGAGCCTTTTTAGTTTTGAAAACAACCCCCTTCAAAACAGATTTCACTGTCTACTTTTGTCACTTTTGGCCCTTTTAGTTTATCTTTTGGCTGATTTTTGGCTGATTTGATCCCCTTTCTCCTCCGGCTTCTTGGTGGCCTCCCGATATCCAAACCACAAAGTATCATTGCTGTGACAAGGGGTGGGATGCCCCCTCTCCGCAGCATTCGGATATTTTCCTCATGGCTCTCCGTGTGAAGTCGACTTTCCCCCTCTCTTTCTTGAGAGCTGTGTACTCGTAGGCCTTCAGCTTGCTGTAATAGTCTGAGAATTTGTTGTAGAGGATGGAGATGGGCATGCCATTCAGGATTATTCCAAAAGCAATGCAGAGGAAAGCAAACAGGCGTCCAAGGTGAGTTTCTGGACACATATCTCCATAACCCACTGTAGAGATGCTGACCTACAGGCAAACCAACACTTATTAGCTGAGAAGAAATACACAGACAGACATGTTCACTCATCAGGGAGAATATTAAAGTCAGCTCTCTTGTACTGTGCGTTGTAAGTCTGAAATACTCTGTGCTCCTCTCTTTTTTTGCCTTTTTTTTTTTTTTTAATACTAGCTATCTTATGCAAAGTATCCCTAATTTAAAAAAAAAAAATCCTCTCATGAAGCACAGAAAGATAATGGTTTGACACCATTCAGGAGAATTTTTTGATTTTTGTTCTGCAGACAATTTTCACACCAGCCTGTCCAGAAGGTGAGTATGGTTGGCTTTAGGGAGAAGAGGGATGTGACTCCCTGACCATGCAAATCCACTGATAGCTGCAACCCTGCTCCCTCATCCTGTCACTTGGAACAGATGTCCTGTTTCTAAATCCACTGTGCTGATAAAACCCTGTATCTGGGACTTATCCCATGGGTTGCATTTTGAGTTTCACCTTTCTTTATCATATATATTTTAGGAACTAAGGAAAAACACATTAAAACCTTCAATTCATTATGAAATACATTTTCCTGTTTTTGCATTATAGGAAAAAATGATCCAGGACTTCAAAGTTTCTAGATAAAATCCCCTTTAATGATTACTTACCTACAAAGCACTGTAGCCTGGAAGTTTTTACTTGTAGTGTATGGTTGCAACATATATAGTTATAGTGTTATTTAAGTAGACAGGTGGATAATTTTTGCTGTATTTCCTTTTGAAGAAGGATTTGGGGGATATTTAAAATGTTTCAGCTTTGGTTGTTGGATTGCTTCTGTTGTGGTGGGGTTTTTTGGGGGTTTTTTTGGGTTTTTTGTTTGGTTTTTTTTGTCTTTTTGTTTGTTTTTTGGTTTGGTTTGGTTTGGTTTTTTTGGGGTTTTTTTTGAGAGTGATAGTGTTTATTATATTTGTTTCATATGAATCTGAACACTTTGCCAGCTCGTTGTGTACATATTTTCACATTTTTCTTCTCAGATAATATAATTTTCTCTTTGTAGCCAATGGATATGTGAGGGAACTGAGTTATGGGTCCAGTGCTACAACAAGTATTGAAATATTTCCATTGTAAAATTCAGATCAAAAATAATTGGATGTTTGATTATGGAGATGTTTCATTTGAAAGATGTACTCTTGAATAGTCAGCACAAGATAACTCCTAATTTAAATAGTTTCTCTGTACACATCTTGATGTTTTATAATTTTTACACTTAGTGGATATAGCTAAATTTTTTTTTCTGGCAGGTAAAACTTGCATTTTTCTGTCACCTCTCACTTTCTAGTCTAGTGCAAGGGATATTTTTCAGCCAGTGAATTTCATTTAATTCTTTTTCACAGTGTCTCAAAACACTGTGGGTATCTGTTAAACAGTAACCTGAAACTCTGACAAAAATAAGCCACAGAGAGTAGGACTTTCACTGTAATGCTCTTGTGGATTTAGCATTGTAATAAGTCTTCAGAAGGTCACTGTGTAGAGTTTGCCATCCTCTAAAATGGTAAATAGAATGATATTTTAAATGAAGAAAGCGTTAGAGTACAGGAGACAGCACTGGGTGAGCACATTTTTAGGACGCACCTGGTGCTTCCTGTGGAATAAAAAGGATTAGTGGTTTGGTTTAATGGAAATTAAGTCACTGGATTTGAATGATAATACAGGATAAATATCGCCAAAAATAAATACTGAGATGAAGGCAAGATGTTTATCTCTACCAGCCAGGACAAAAATATTATCCTGTGATAAGGTTCTGTACCACTGGCATAGTCTTACACGTTGCCTGTAAGAGTTTAGGAGGATGCTTCTTCCCCTGCATGTGTGAGATGGTGAATGCTGTTACATTTTTATAATTTGAATGATCTAGATATTTTAATTTACAGTCTTCAAGAAAGAATAGACTTTTAAAAGTGTTTTATGCTCATTGCAATGTGTATGATACAGCTCCTGTTTTGAAGACATTTGCTTAGTTAAACAGGCTTTTTTCACCTAGCCATGTAAGTTTATTAGGAGTGTCTAAATGATTACAGTGTCACCAGTTTGCAAAAATGAGCCCTAAAGATTTTGCATATAACCTGCATGTTCAGAAAAACAAAATATTTTAGCAATGCATGAATTACCAATGAATCATAGCCTTTGTATATCACTTACAGATAATCCATGAAGGTCACGTAGCAGGACCCTTTCTTTTATTCACTGATTTTTCCATCCTTCCATGGCCCAGCTTAAAGGATATTCAGCACAGTTACACATATGGATGAAGACATACAAATGTGTGCATCTGTGCTTGTCTGTAAACCTTTTTTTCTGCCATGTGCTGAATCACTGCCAACGAGTGGTAAACCACCACACTTCATCATCCATGGCTGAACCAGAAGTGCACACCTTGGGCTCCAGGATGGCTGACAAGGAGAAGTGACCTTGAATGGGTTGGAATTAATGTCAGGTGGGCTCCAGATGCATCTTGGTGCATCCAGTGTCTGTGCTGATCAACCAGCACAAGGTGTTCTAACTCCTATCCAGTCTATTTCCATGGGCTTCTTTCTCCAGGGAAATGACTGGGACAGAGCCAGATCCATATCCATGCCCAGGGGTCAGAAGTGCTCCTGGGCCCCACACAAAAATGGGCTGTGCATGCTGGCATCAGCTGCTGCAAAACAAAATTTCTGTGACAATGGTCTAGGACAAGCCTTAGGGTTGTGGATAGCCAAGATGTGGGTCCTGTGCCTTCCCTAGCATCGACGATGTCTAGCTACCCCGTTTTCATCTAGGATGCTATAAATACACACATCTTCTGCAGCACAGCAGAACACAAACTCTTGTGTAAAACAACTGTTGGTCCTAATGGATTTTTAACAGCCAGAGTTCTGGGAGAGCTTTCACTTTTAAGTTTGAGTGATATGACTGTAGTTAATAAACTACACCTTATCATCTTGCAGTTTTATGCTGGCTCACAGAACATCTACACATAGAATAAGAACCAGAATCCTGTAACTAGATAGCCTAATGCACGCATTTTTCCCCCTATTATTTTGGCAACACTGACAATGGCACTAAATTGAGAAACACTTTTTTTTCCCTGTGTCTTTGCCCACTTCCTCTTTAAAAGTGAAAACGCTGCCTGCATTTGGAGATATGGGAATTTCAAGTCTGCCTGCCTGATTAAGCCTTGGTTTAAGCTTGCAGAGAGGTGAATGAGTGCATGTGTGTGCGTGTGTGGGCGTGCGTATGTCCTGTAAGCTCAGAATTTGGAGCAGATGTTCACTGATCTGAGCCTGTTGTTTTCAAGACTGCCAGCAACTCCAGCAGAGAAGGAGAGGGGAAGGAAGGGGAGGGGAAGGAAGGGGAGGGGAAGGAAGGGAGGGTCTCTGGCTTACCAAGCAAGGTAAGATACGTTTACTTACAGCAGCCCACCACCAGGCATGGGGAATGCTGGTGAAGTTGGTACTGGAGACGTCGTGCTCCACTGTGTAGACCATGGCAGAGAAGGCGAAGATGCCCATAGCAATGAAGAGCAGAAGGCAGCCCACCTGCTGGTAGCACTGGCGCAGGGTGAAGCCGAAGGCACGCAGCCCCGTGGAGTGCCGGGCCAGCTTGAGGATGCGGAAGATGCGCATGAGGCGCATGATGCGAAGCACCTGTCCCACCTTGCTCACCCGCCCCACCTTCTCGATGTCGTGCTCGTGCTGGGAGCCCCGGCCACGGGGCTGGTCGTCGTCAGTGAAGCATTCCAGCAGCAGCTGCAGGTAGAGGGGCAGGATGGCAATGAGGTCTACGGCGTTGAGGGCACTGCTGGCGAAGCGGCGCAGGTCCGGCGTGGACACCAAGCGCAGCAGGTACTCCAGGGTGAAGAACGCAATGCACAAGGTCTCAACGTGCTCCAAGACAGGCCGGCTGTCCCCACTCTTCCAGTCCACCTGCTGCATCTCTTCCACCGTGTTGAGCGCCAGGGCCACCACGGAGATGAGCACGAAGAAGCTGGAGGCCACTGCCATCACTTTGGCGGTGACGGAGGAGAAGGGCTTCTCCATGAGGTTCCAGAGGCGCCAGCGCTGGGGGCCGTAGTAGCGCATGTGGTGGAAGAGCTGCTCGTTCTCCTCAGCCTCTGCCTGCGAGCGCAGCTCCCTCTGCACCTTCAGCTGCTCGCTCAGCTCGTCCCGGCGCTCCTCGAAGCAGATGCGGCAGCACCGCGGCGTGTACTTGAGGCGCACGCCCCAGTAGCTCAGCTCCTCCAGGAAGCTGCGCGGGCACAGCTCGTCCCTCACCCGCAGCACGCCTGAGGCGTAGAAGTTGTACACCAGCTGGAAGACAGCTGGGTCCCTGTCGAAGAAATACTCGTCCACCTGGGCGGCGTAGTCGTCGCACAGCCCCAGCTGGCAGCGGCGGTCGGTGGAGGTGGCCAGGCGGCCCAGGCGGGTCTTGGGGTAGGTGGCCACTGCTTGGTAGGTGAGGCGGTAGCTTTGGCCACCAACGTTGATGTTCAGCACGGACGGGGCAGATGCTGTGGATGGAGCTCCAGGGGAAAGAGCGGGGGAGCAAGGAATAAATGATGAGGCCTTGCTTTCTCCCTTAAATGCATCTTCGTGTGGCCATTTTTCTTGTTCTTTCTCTTCGTCTTCCTCATCTTCGTCATCCATGTAATAGTTGTAATTCCCTGGTTGCAGTAGGGGCTGGGCATTCAAGGGAGTGGTGGCAGAGGAAACACTCTGCTTGTCCACAGGAACAGCTTCCTTTTCCTTCCCCTTGCTGGGCTGTGGGAGGAAGTTTGGTGCTTCCATCTCTCTGTCTTTATGTTTTAGGAGAGGAAACTCTTGCTGCCTGTTAAACTGCAACATAATGTTATTCCTTACTCTTCTTCCCTCTTTGCAGTCACCCGATCAGGCAGTTAACACCAGTCCTTTTCAAGACTGCAAAAGCTGACAACCTGGTTTGCTTCTATCTTTATCTCAGAAGTATCATGCACAGCAGTGGTTCTGCATATTTCTCCCTGCCAGCCACCACTCCAGTTGTTGTGAAAGCTCTGTGTGGGATATAGACACATGAAGACTGCTGTTGCCTGTTTTAATCTTGCTGACAGCAAAGATCTGAGTGCTTAGAGGAGGGGATTTAAGGGCTATTATCCTGTTCAAGCCTCGTTTCCCTGAGGCTGTGACGTGAATGATTATGGATCCATAAATCTATGAAAAATCAGTAGGGGGGAAAATCCCCTGAAGTTTTATTGCTAATAAAACCCACACATTTTCCTATTTTAAGTATATGTGGATTAAAAATAATCTCAAATAAAAATGTATGAGGGGCAGAGAGAAAGAGAGCATTACAGATTTCTTCTGTCCTCATGAGCATAGCACAACTTGGTTTTCTTTAAGGGAAATAATGAATAATTGATATGCAGACAAAGGGTAGGAACTCACTGGAGTAGCTCTTAAAATGTTTTCAAAAGGTGAGCAAATAAAAGTAATTTCATTTTATTCCCAGTTACGATACCTCCATTTGGTTAAGAGCTGAGGAATATTTCAGTCTGTGCCTGAAGCTTTGGGTGTACTCTGGGAGGTCTAATGCTCTGCTGGGCTCAGTGGAAGCAAAGGGCAAGAGTGTGAAGGGGTTTCCAGCTTCAAACTCTTCGTGAGCTGCTGAGAAACAGCATAAAGCCACTCCTGTTTCTCTTGCAGATTATGTTAGAGTAATATAAAGCTGCAGTGGGTAACTAGCAGGACAGGAGAGATGCTTTCCCTGTGTTTGGGTGGAGGTTTCATCTTCAGCTCTGGTTGAGCTGGCACCAGCAATTCCTCTGACAATGAGCATCCCAAAAGTCAGGTTACTTCCCCTTGTCACTGGGAGCACTTCTGTGGGAGCTTCATTAAGCTGGAGGTCCAGTAGAGCAGGGGCTGCACACAACAAAATGCTGGTTCCTTGTGTATGCTTTTAGCACCTGACTTAAAACTCTTAAGCAGCAGCTCATTAGTGTCTTCACTTGGTTGTCCTCAAGCTCCTTTTCTTCCACATTGGTCTCATGTTCCTACATCTGCAGACCCCTATTCTGTTGTTTTGGTGGCGTCTTATGTGAAACAATTGCTGTTGCTATGAGATTGTCTCCTTTTCTCCTGTTTCCTTACCTTCAGCTGTACCTTTTGTATTTGTATTTAGTAGTTCTTGACAAAATGGAAGATGTCATAGCTGAGCATTTTGCAACACTTTTGTTCTGTCTGTATTTCAGTGAGTGGATCACACTAAACTGTTCAAGGTTTCTTTGAGTTACACTGTTTAAGGCCTGAATTGTTTGCATTTAACTCTGCTTGAAAGTGAATTTGTCTCCCCTGCCTGTTCTTTTTCTTGATGCAGAAGAGGTAAAGCCCCTATTAACAGGGATTGTCAGTACCTCTTTAGAGACACCAACCTGCTTTGCAGTTTGCTTTAAGCATTAAACCATACCACGGTGAGTCCTTTGAATAGAAACCTTAATGCAAAGTCATGTCAAGTTCCAAGGTTGTTTCTTTCTCCTAAGCAAACTAAATCAGGCATAAGAAAAAGGGTAGTTCACAATGCCATCATTTTAGTACAAAAAATCTGTATTATTTCTTAATCAAGATCCAGGGTAGACTGTAACCATATTCTTCACACCAGTCTCTGCTGTAGCATTTAATTTGGATTTTTTTCAGGCTCCCTGGTCTCATTTCTGAGAAGCATCCAGTAAGGTTTATTGCTCACTATTCAAGAGATCATTTCTTATGTCATACTGCTGCAGAAGGAGCTTCTACAGGGTGAATTTCATGACTGTCAGGCACCAGCTCCTCATGCACATGGACCCAGATCTTGGACATTACTAAGCAAAATAAGGAAGATCACTAGCTTTGGTCTGCTCAGACTAATCTCTTTGATCTAAGTATTCTTTGGAACAGAGCTCTGGGGCACCTGCTGCACTCTGCTTAAACTTGTCTCTAACATACAAAATAGCTAAAATAAAATTATTTCATGTATGTTCTCTATTTTCAGGTGGGAGTTGGTTCTGAGGTGCCAGATTCTCAGTCTAGATACATAAAAAAAGGAAGTGACTAGAAAGGAGCCACTTTTTCTTCTTTACCTTATGCTGCTTTTCTTCATAAACATCATTAGTAAGAATTGCATATCTTCTTATGTGGGCAAGAACAGACCCTGGGCTGCTTAAAGAACTAGTTAGTGAAGTCTCTTGGGAATTCTTTTTAAAGTTATTTGAGTTACATGCTTGTCCCTTTTCAAGAGCTCTCTTTCAACAGTGCAGGATCAGCCTAACACAACATGTTGAAAGCCAAGCCACTAGGGCAGAAGGTTGGAAGGTTGGATTGGCTGAGCAGTGAACTCAGATGGAGAAGAAAAGCATTTGAAACCTGGAAACAAGGTGACATGGAGCATGACAGAGATGTTGATCGTCTCTGTGAAGAGAAATCTGTGTGGCCAAAACTCAGATAGTATTCTAGCTATCCAGGACAAGCTGTAAAGGAAAGCAAAAAAGGTATTTTTTGGTTTTTATATGTTAACAGCAAAAAAAAAGATCAGAGATAACACTGGTCCATTGCTTGATGAGGTCCAAATAAAATTGCAGACACAGCAGAGAATGATACCATTTTTGCCATATATCTTCAAGACCAATGATAGTCTGGGATCCTTGGAACCCATTGTTGGAAGACTGTCACTTGGGGAATGATAGATTCCCAGGCAATCCTGAAATTGTTTGAGACTTGCTGTTTCAGTTGGATGCACACAGGTGTATGAGACTGGATAGGATTCTCTCCATGGAAGAACTGGCTGATGTACTTGGCAGGACCTCTCTCCATTATATTTCATTTGTCTTGTGAGTCTGGAGATATCCCAGTCAGCTGGAACCTGGAAATTTGTCCCAGTTTTCAAGGAAGATATAAAGAAACTCTGGAAGTTATAGGCCTGTCATTTTCACTGCAGCATGTGGTAAAATTACAGGGAAAGGTTTCCTGGGAGTTACTGAAAAACATTTGAGAGACAATGCAGCCATTGGTCACAGCCAGCACGGGTTCACAAGGGACAAGCCCTGTTTGACCAATTTAATTTTCTTTTACATCAGAGTAACCCATCTAGATCACCAAGGGAAGCCAGTAGATGTGGACTGTTTTTCATTTTAACAGAGCTTTTGGTACTGTTTGCCACAGTACTCTGCTGGATAAACTGCCTGGCATACAGCTAGTTAAGTCCATAATACATTTTGTGAGCAACTGGCAGGTGGATCAGGCTCAAAGGGTTTTGGTAAATGTTGTTAAATCAGACTGGCAGCCAGGACCAGAGGTTCCTCAGGGCTCCATTTTAGCACCAGTGCTCTATAATATTTTTAGAAAAGATCTGGATGCAGGGATCAAATGCACATTCAGTAGGTGTGGTGATGATATTACGAGCCTCCCTAAAATTCAGAGATCTGACACTCTCACCTGCCTTGATGTGATCAGAAATTTACTGCTGAGGAGACCATCAATGCCTTTGGCTACATCGGCAGGTTGACAGTGAAAATGAATGGGCACAGGGGACACTGCTAGTGATTGGACACCAAGTGGATGTGGCACCATTCCCACCACTCTCTGGACACAGCCATCCTCAGAGATCTTGTCCCAGGAAGGAGTGCACCTGCACCAGCCCTGGGCTCACAGCTTTTCCTGGAGTGTGCTGTGGGAGACTGAGTCCAAGGCTTGGCTCAACTCCAGGGAGTCTCCATCCACCATTTTCCCTCAGGCCCAAGAGGGATCACCCACACATCAGAGGAGGTCAGGTTGCTCAGGCAGGACCTGCCATTGCTAAATGCACACTGCGTGGGCCTCATCCCTCAGTTGTCATCTCTGGGCCCTGAGATCCCCCTCATGATGATCTGCTCCAGAACCTTGCCGGGCCCTGAGGCTGACAGGCTGACAGGCTGACAGGCCTGCAGATTTCTGCATCCTCCCTGCAGCCCTTCTTGGGCATGGAGGTCACACTGGCATCTCCAGTCATGTGGGACCTCCTCGACTGGCCACGAATGATGACAAGAAAGGATGGGAGAGTGGCTTACTGGGCTTTTCTGCCAGCTCCCTCAGCACCCTGGGGGGCTCTGGGCCAGCCCCATAGACCTGTCCGTGTCTCAGTGGCTCTGCAGGTCACTAATGATTTCCTCCTGATTGCAGGTGGTCTGACCTGCTCCCTGTGCCTGTGTGCCAGCTCAGAGGACTGCCTGTTCTCTGCATAACCCATCTGGGTGTCAAAGGCTGAGGCAAAGAAGGCATTCTGTACCTCAGCCTTTTCCTCAGCACTTGTGACCATCTTCCCCTCATCCCCACATCGATGAAAGAAGGGTGATTGTCCTTGGCACTCCTCTGTTCCTAATCTTTTTAAACAACGGCTTTTTATTGTCTTTTACAGTAGTGGTCAGATTAAATTCAAAGAGGTTTTCCCTTACTGATGGTCTTTCAAGTTGTGGTCAGGGCCAAGGGCTAGGAGACATGATGGGCTGGGTGGGAAAAGCACTTTGGCACAGCACAGGGCTTCATTGGGCATGTTTAGGGGAGGAACCCATAGGTGGGAAAAGACAAAATTGCACGTCATTGAGAGAAAAACAAGCATAGGCAAAGCTGAGGTGCAAAAGCCTAAAAAATGCGTTTCTGAGCAGAGGTGGCTGCATTTAAACTGCCAGGCCTCTGGGACAAGGGGTGGCCATGATGAGCAGGCCTTTGTGACCCACGGTGACATCGTGCCCAGAGGCCTTTGTGATGCAGGCCCGTGTCATGACTGTGGGGGCTCTGAATGCCTGCAGTGGCCACTCCAAGGAGAGCAATTCTCTGAGGAGGCAGCAGCTCCTGAGGAGGCAGCAGCGTCTCAAGAGGCAGCAGCTTCTGAGGAGGCAGCAGCTCCCTTGTGTGCCCGTGGCCAGTGTCTGGCAGAGCACCCTGAACATGTCCAAGCAGCAGGAGGCGAATGCCCATGGCCAGCGCCGTCAGGGGCAGCCACTGCTGTACAAACGGCGAGGGCCAGCAGCCAGGCAGGCCCTTCACCTGCCACCCATGCCACCCACAGGTGGTGAGGCACTGTGCAGTGGGACCCAGCCAGCTTGGAAGCACTTGTGTCCCTCTGAGACAGAGGAGTGGATCAAGGTGCAGCAAGGGCTTGTACAGCCGATCTGCAATGTCGTGTTTGGAGGCCTGGGCCCGTATCTGAGTGAGGACAGGTCCTTCAAGTCAACATGGAGAACCACCAAGTGGTTAAGTGGAGGCCAAGAGGCAGAGGGAATTTGTCGTCCAGCCCAGCAAACTGTGCGTGGCAAGCAGCTGTGCTCAGAGGATGTAGAGGTGTTGAGGCATCGCCTGCTTAAAAGGAGAGAGAAGAAGGAGGAGCTGAAAGACAAGGCAGATGAAGTGATTAGAGACAGCTTCTCCTCCCTGCATGACAACAAAAGCTCCATTGAGTCCAGGTGCATCCTCAGGGATCCACCAAGCCCCACCCTGGAGCCAGCTGCAGGCAGGGCCTTAGTGCCACACAGCCCTTGCAGCAAGATCAAGGACACCACAGCAGAGACAGCAAAGTGCTCTGAGCCTGTGTCTCTGGACCAGCTGCTGGACGAACTCTGCCCCGTCTCTGATCACTCACTGTCCTGCGACGCTCTTGTCAAGGAGCTCCTGGAAGAGTGGGAGCAAGAAGAGCTCCCTGACAGAGAAGCAGCAGGAGAGAGGGCCAGTGAGGCAGAGAGCGCCTTCTTTCTCCCAGGGGAAAAGAAAGAAGGATGTGTCCTCAGAGATGGGTCGGGTGTCCCTCTGGAACTTGCTGCAGGCTCACAGGTGCCTCACAGCACTTCAGGTGTGACCAAAGCCCCAGCAGAGGCAGAAAACCACACAGAGATGGCTTCTTCTGACCCGTTGGCAGACCTGTGCTCTGGCTACTCGCTGCCCTGCGATGCTCTTCTGAACAAGCTCCTGCAGAATTGGGAGGAAGAAGAGCTTCTGGCGAGAGAAGCAGTAGGAGAGAGGGACAGCGAGGCAGAGAGCACAGGGTCACTACAGCGTCAGGAAGTAGAAGCAGAGGGAGCATCTTCTGGCCTGGAGAGTGATCCATGCACTGAGGAGCACAGCAAGCCTTTCCCCAAGGCAGAGCCCAAAGAGCCAAAGATGTTTGCGGTTTGTGCCTTGCCTGCGGATGCCGTGGACGAGGCCGACTCAGCAGGGATGGAGGCTGGCTGGGTGCAGGCCCCTGATTCCCAGAAAAAGCCCTGCAGGGCTGAGCCTCCAGCAGGGCCCTGCCCAGCCCCTGGCACGCAGCGTTCCTGCTCGCCCCGCTGGCAGCGCAGCCGTCCTGCAGCCCCCGGCCCCACGGCGATGGCGCTCCATGGCCAGGACGGCCTGGCGGGCCCTGCGCCGGCTGTGCTCCTTCAGCTGCCTCAGGGGGCAGCCAGAGGAGTGAGGCCAGTGTGGGCACCAGGGCCATGCCCAAAGGTTCTGGCTCACCCTGAGGATGCCCAGCTCCCACGGGCAGCTCCAGGAGACAACAGCGCCAGGGAGAGTAAAACATTGCATGCGCCAATGGATGGGTGGATGGATGGTGCCCAAGGCAACCACTTGACAAAGGCAGGTCGTGCTGCCAGCAGCAGCCCCTCTCCCCATGCCAACAGCAAGGCAGCCTAGTCACGGAGAGCTGGCTGAGGAAGGGTGACAGCACTACCTTGGAGAATCTCACAAGAAGCTCATTTTAGGCAGGGGCTGCATTTTCAGGGGGCATGCCCACCCTGTCCCCAGGCTGGATTCGGAGCAGAGAATTTCTCCTTAGGCTTCAGCATTGCCGAAAAATGAAGGCACACCCATCCACCATCAACATGGCAAAGAGGAAAATGCCTCCCTGGATAGCTGCAACATGGACTGGAGAAAAGTGTTAACCCTGGATGAACGACCCGGGGTCTTCACCTCCACAACAACCAGTGGGACCCCCAGTGCAGAAGCTAATGTTAAAGAATGACTGACAGGACCCTGCTGAGCCAAGGCTCTTGGACTGTCATCTGTCTGATCACTTCCCCACCCCATGACAGCCCTGCTTTTCCTCATGCCTCACCACCATCAATCTTTCCTACCTCCACTTTAGCCCCTCTCCCCTTCTCACCCCCTTCTTTCCCATCCATTTCACTCTACCCCACATTTATTGTACAATAAAATCCCCATTGTTAACTTTGGTAGATGGTCTCTTGGGCACTTCATTTGCACACTCTCACTAATGTGGCATCTCTCACTCCTAGCATCTGAGCAGGGGCACCCATCTGCACACAGCACTCGAGCTGTGGCCTCCCCAGTGCCCAGCACAGAGGGACAATCACTGTCCTGCTTTTACTGTCCACACTATTGCTGACACAGAGTGCCAGGAGGCCACCACCCTCCTTGCCCACCTGGCCACATGCTGGCTCTTGTTTGGCCATTCTCACACAGAAACCCCAGGGCTTTTCCTGCTGGGCAGCTTTCCTGACACTCTGTCCCAGCCGGGGGCACTGCAGGAGCTTTTTGGGACACAAGAGAAGGACCCAGACCTTGTGCTTATTGAACCTTACCCTTCTGGCCACACACCATCAACTCAGTCTGGATACATCTGTCTACAGAGCCTTCCTACCATCCAGAAAATTGACACTCTCACCTATCTTGGTGTCATCACAAATTTACTGCTGAGGAGACCCTCCACGCCCTTGGCCACATCAGCAGGACAGAGGCTGAACAGGAATGGGCACAGGGGACACTGCTAGTGACCGGACACCAAGTGGATGTGGCACCATTCCCCACCACTCTCTGGACACAGCCATCCTCAGAGATCTTGTCCCAGGAAGGAGTGCACCTGCACCAACCCTGGGATGACAGCTTTTCCCACACTGTGCTGTGGGAGACTGAGTCCAAGGCTTGGCTCAACTCCAGGGAGTCTCCATCCAACAATTTTCCCTCAGCCCCGAGAGGGATCACCCACACATCAGAGGAGGTCAGGTTGCTCAGGCAGGACCTGCCATTGCTAAACCCACACTGCCTGGGCCTCATCCCTCAGCTGTCCTCACTGGGATCCCCCTCCTGATGATGTGCTCCAGAGCCTTGCTGGGCTCATTGTGGTAATTTACAGTTTTTTGTTAAACAGGTAAATCCACAGTTTTTAAGTGCCTCCATAAGTGAATGCATTACAGCAGCAAACACATGAAAATGTGACACACACAAAAGCAACAGTACCATATGCTCTCTCTTAGTGAATTCATAACCCTTTTTTTACAAATGGGATACTGAAGATCAAAATGTTTTAACCTGGAAACAAGGAGGAGAAAAATAAAACTGTATTTTTTGGACTTCATATTACTGGGCTTTCCACTTGGCCTTGCTTGCTGTATGTGGTGGCTCATTCATAAACATTAGCAGCTCTTCAGACACAGGCAACTGGTGCCAGCCCTGCAGTGAGCAGTAAGAAAGAGAAAGAGAAAGAGCACACAACAGCAGCAAGAAAAAATATTGCTAAATGAGTGGGAATGAATATGAACTATATGTTAAGAAACATGTATATGCTGGAAGCAGAGACCAAGTCTTGGCAGTAACACCTTTCTAAAGGTATGGGAGGAGTGACTTGTGCAATCAACTCATAAAATTATGTTTTATGAGTATTAGAGATTTATGGGAATAAACACTTATCTTGCTGACAGAGATGCCAGTTTTGCTTTGAGAATCTTTTTCATAACACTGAAAGGGAGGAAGTATTGATGTATTTATGCAGTGTTTCCACTCTTCCACTTCCTCTGTCTCTCAGGAATTTACACTTGTGGGCCTTTTCCACTTGTTTTGCTGTTTTTTTATGTATGACAGAGGCACTTTTGACAGGCAGGATGTGGCAATACAGTGCCTCTTTTTTTTTTTTTTTTTTTTTTTTTTTTTTTTTTTTTTTTTTTTTTTTTTTTTTTAAATGTGAGAGCGAAACAATGCCACAATACAAGGGAAAAAAAATTGAAAAATTAGTCACAATTAGTCACTAATTAGCAATTAGTCACAAAACGGAAGCCATAGCTGAAGGTGTGGAACAGCACCAAACAGCCCTTCCGGGCACACTAAGGAGCATGCCATACATTCCCTTTTCAGATTTCTGGATCACTGGTGGACATCAATCTGTCCTATGAATTACAAAGACCCTACTGAGTTTGTAAACGTTACCATTCTAGTGTTGTTTCAGTCACCACTTCCTCTTTTTTACCCTGTTCACATCCCATCCCTAGCAAGAACCAGCCACCAGGAACACAAATCCCAATGTGACATGGTTTATGGTGATCCAAAAATCCAGATCTTGAAAAGCAACAAACAAACAAAAAAATCCCTCCAACCAACCAATCAACTTCCCTCTGTCCCACTCCACCTTGCCCAGAAAAAGAAAAAAAAAAAAAAGAAAAAAAAAGAAAAGAAAAAAAAGAAAAGAAGAAGAAGAAGAAGAAGAAGAAGAAGAAGAAGAAGAAAGAAAAAAAGAGGTGCAAAATAAAGAGGTACATTTAACCTTGGATTCCTTTTGGTGGCATAATGGTGAGTTGTGTTGGACTCAGTTACAGAACAATAGGATAGATACATGTGTCATGGCCTCTGGATAGAATTTTGTTTTGATTTATGCATTTAGTCACACACTGAACTGAAAACTGCTGGCTCTTTACTTAGACTTCACTGAAACCAGCTAGCAACAGGAAAAAAACCCAACTCATTCATGCACTTTCTATGTAATGGGTTCACACAGACTTAGAAAGGAGTTAATGCAAGGCATATATCCAGGAATAGTCTTTTCCAAGTTCTGTCCCTAAACAAACATATCCATTGTAATAATTTTTCCATTGTTCCTTCTTGTTTCCTTGGGTGTAACTGCCCCTCCTGAGCCTTTCTTATACCAGCACTGCCAGTGATTGTAAATTAGCACAGCTTACCTGCCTCCTGAATGTTTACTTACTGCTTTGCAGCTGAATTATCCTCATGTGCAGGTCTAATGCAATGCCACATCCCAAATGTGAAAGAAAAGTTTGGCATCTGCCAGATCCTCCACCCAGAGATGTATAAACCTTCACACCAGCATTACCTTTAAGGAGGGAAAAAGTGGTGCCACATGCCCTGAAGTGAATTTTCTGACTCCAGACTTTTAAGTCCATAATCCATAGTGGGTTTTTAAGGCTGTGCTGTTGTGAAATTTTGTTTGTTTCATGTATATGCATGTCACACCTCTCCTTGTGAGTTTGGGACTGCAGCTACATGCCCTCTGCTTTTCTGACATTTATTCCTTGCTTCCTTCTCTGCCCCTGTTGTATCTGCTCTGTACTGCCTCTGTCCCAGCTATCTGCCTGTTCTACAGCAGCACCCCTCCCTACAGAATTAGTGACACCAGCATTCCTCTGAGTCAGGTGTTTATATTCCTCATGAAGACTTCTCTATCCACAGATTGCTCGAGGGATCATCTCTCAGCTTCATTGTGAGAGTTTAATATAGTCTGTCATGATGGAGTTCAAAAATATGAAGTGTATGCTTTTAGCATACCAACTGAAACGCTGCAAAATTATTAGAGTTTCCCTACACACAAGAAAGATTGGCTAAATATAAACCAGCTGCTCCTTGAACTTTTCAGAGGAAATTAGATAACTTTGTGCAATGGAAGAAAAGATTTCAGTCATTACTGAGATGCTTAATTCAGAGCTAATTGAGATTTTAAATTCTGGGGGATATTTTCCAAACACTAACAGATTTATAATAAAGCTCTCTATCTATAAAGCTGCATACCAAAAAACAAGTAAGTTCAGGGGCAAAAAAAGCTTTTGCAAGCCTGGATTTCAGCCAGTTTTTGTGTATGGATGTTTGCATACATACATATTTCACACATATGTGTGCAAATCTGTCAGCAAGATTGCTATCCTTATCCTAACCAAGTGCCATTTGCAAACCACTTTGATGCAGTGAGCATTTTGGGCATATCATGAAAATATAGTTCAGTGATTTGAACAGGTTATCTTTTATTTTCCTGCTGTGGCCATACACTGCACTGCATTGGCTTGATTTACAGGCTAAACTTTTCTACAGAAGGAAAATTCAGTTTTCAGCTCTGTACTTTTCTTGCTCAATGCAATGCAATACCCCAAATTTCTCTTCTTTGCTGTTCTCAGAAACTGTCATTGTTTGGAGAGTGAACAAGATTGAGAAAAGACCTTTTGCTGAAATTGTCTGTGAAGAAATAACGAATATACCTTTGAAAATATTCCTTTGATTTTGACTTCTGGTAAAAAACAAGTTCATTCCGTACCCTACCCACAAAGGCTGCCAAGAGAAAGAAACAGGTAGAGCTGCAAAACTGTAGAAGGTTTTGAAATGTGACAGAGTAACAAGTGCCTGTTTAAGCTAATCACTACCTTTGTCAAATACTGCTTTAAAAATCGTCCTGAAAATTTGTTCTTTTAGAAAATACACTGTGCTCTGCTGTTTTAAAAAAAGGTCACTAATCCCTATTTTGTAAATATGAATGCTGATTTTGCTGTAATGACAGGTTAATTGCAAGATGCTCTCTGCCAGACTGGAGCTGCAGACCTCTGTAGACAAGATAGTCTCTTGAGATTTGCCTGGAAGACAGTATTTATGAATTATTCTGCAGAAACATGATGCCATTGCTATTGTGAATAACCATCGCACAAATAAAGGATCTAGATAGCTTAAAAAACAATATCAGCAGACTTGCAGTTGATCTAAGTAGCCTTAGAAAAGTAAAAGATATGAATGAAAGCTGGTTCACAGCAACATTAATTTGATAATGAGTGACTTTAGGAAATCAGAAGAAAAAGTCAGTCATGGAAGGGAGGGAGGGAGGAAGGAAGGAGGGAAGGAAGGGAGGGGGGAAGGAAGGAAGGAAGGAAGGAAGGAAGGAAGGAAGGAAGGAAGGAAGGAAGGAAGGAAGGAAGGAAGGAAGGAAGGAAGGAAGGAAGGAAGGAAGGAAGGAAGGAAGGAAGGAAGGAAGGAAGGAAGGAAGGAAGGAAGGAAGGAAGGAAGGAAGGAAGGAAGGAAGGAAGGAAGGAAGGAAGGAAGGAAGGAAGGAAGGAAGGAAGGAAGGAAGGAAGGAAGGAAGGAAGGAAGGAAGGAAGGAAGGAAGGAAGGAAGGAAGGAAGGAAGGAAGGAAGGAAGGAAGGAAGGAAGGAAGGAAGGAAGGAAGGAAGGAAGGAAGGAAGGAAGGAAGGAAAACGTTTCCTAGAATCTGTTGTCACTGAGTGACCTGAGGCAGAAATAAGAGGAATAAGAAATGCAGTCAGGGAAGTATACAGTTCATTCACAAATGAAGGAGATTTGGGAGAAACAATCCATATATAACTAACTGATAATATCCAATGTAAATTCTTGGCAGTGTAGCAAACAGGGATTTGCCTAAATTGTCAGCACCCCTGTTTGAAATTTATTTGAGGAGCTGGAAAACACAGCATGAGTGTAATTATGCTGCACATTAAATTTTTTAGTATGGGTTTTGGTACCACTTACAAGACCAAGGGTATGGAGTTAATGGCCAGGAGGTTCCTTCCAGCACGATCCTTGGCTTATGATTAGTCAGTCATTTGTGATGGGTCAGGCACACATGCTTGTGTGATATTTTCCTGCCTCAGAGACCATATGGTCCAATAGTCATTTTCATATCCTGTCACTCAGTGATTTCCTTAATATGTTCAATACAAATTTCTTTCTCAGTAACTTCCTAAAATCCTCCACTAGGACAAGCGAGTCCTGAAGGACAATTCTCTGTCACCATTCTGCTTCACTAGCTGCATTAGGTTATGTCTTACTTCATTAGCTGTCCTCCATCCAATGTTTTACTTTGTTACTAGTTTAATTCTCCACTGAGTCATCACTGTAGTTTTCACATGTATCTTCACAGCAAAACTTGTCTGTATGGGGTCAAGGGGTTCAATAATCTGCCAGACATAATTTAGCTGTGAAAAGTGTGGGATGCCATTGTAGAGGGAGATTAGTGTGAGGGTGGAATGGTAGGAAGCAGTGGATGCAGATCAGAAGGACCAGAGGAAGCAAGGAAAGAAGGAGACTTGATATAAAACACATGCAGGGGTATTAATATTGAAAGATTCAATAGGAAGTCGAGTGGGCAAGTAGACAGAGAAAATCATACCAAATTGGTCTAAAATTCCAGAGTGATAAAGAGGGTGTTTAAAGAGGTCATTCTTGTCTTCACACTTCCCCCTTTTGCAGTGAATAAAGAAATTATCCATTTTGTGATACTTTACTACTCTACAGAGTAGTAAAGCTACAAATTTTAGCTACTCAGGATTTATTTATGCTGCTGGGGACAGTGTAAGCAAGCCTACCACCACTAGCACCAGTACTTCACCACCAGTGGCATCTTCAGTGTCTTTGAAATGGAGAACAGGACTAGAAAGAAACCTTGGATTGCAGTCTTTCCTGGCTGGAAACAATAAGGAAGCTTACACCTGGTGTAGGCTCTGCTCTGTGCACCAGGGGCACAGAAATGATAGCTTGTGGCCAAGGGATACTGAGGTACTGAACACTGAAAAACAAGGAAGATGATGAACAAGCACTAAAACCTATCCTCACTGAAGGACCCCAGGAAATACAAAAAGCAACATAGTTCATCCAAAATTAATTAAGACTGGAGTTTACAGCAAGAGGTGAAATAAGTAATGCACATGTTGGAGAAGGCTCAGAGTGGGAGTGAAATGGTTATGAGCCTGTGATAATCAGTAGTCACAACTCATCAGTTACCTCACCTTTTTTAGGTCTGTGATGGGTTTTGTAGATCTTGAGGAGAAAGCCTAATTTTTAAAAGATGAGAGATGTTTTAAGAGAAAGCTGCTCCCTGAACTGTTTTCCTAGGATTTGTTTTTCTGAACCTTCACAGAGGTGGCTGCCAGAGCTGTTTTTATTGTTCCTGGCTCTTCCTCCATTCTCCCCATTGAGATGAACCAACGTGTTCACACAGAACCTGCTGGAGGCAAGACAGTGCATGGTAGTGGTGAAGCATCACAGGGCAGCTCTGAACTTGCCACATATGCATGGGACTTCACGTGAAGTATTTCTCTTAGAATTAGATCACCATTTAGAGCTGTAGGCTGAGTGCTGGCAGTTCAGGTGTTCCCACTACCTTGCCTCACTCCAACCTTCTTGCTCCTGTCTGCTGCTGGCGACCATTGCCTGTCCTGAAGCCTGTGGTGCTCCATGGCAAACAATGATTTGCATACATTTTTGGGGAATATTTGTTACCTCTTGGCCTCCCTGACAATAGGAGGAGTCTTGGCATACATTACACTGTCCTAGGTTGCTGCTTTCCTGGTGCTCAGAATTATGAACTGCAGTTAGTTATGTTTTGCCATGAACTATGCTGTAAGCTAAATCTTGATCTTAAATTAACCCAGCAATATATCTTTGGCTCATGGATTCCTTGTACTTTCTCTTTTCATTCTTTTTTTCTGATTTGCTTTTTCTCCTCAAATGTGAGCAATTGCATGCCCATCCTGGGCTGGTGGAACTAAACTGTAATGAGCACAGAAAAGACATTATAGCAAATTTGGAGTATAATTTACTTTACTGCAGTCTTATAAGTTGAAGAAACATACACACATAATACATTTAACTGCAGATGGCATGGATCAGTCAATTTAATTTAAATGTCCAAGTTTCAAGGCACTAAGGGGGGAGTGTGGGGCACTAGGGCCTGTGCCACGGACAGAGGGGAGCCTTCCTCACACTGCCACCACTGTCTCCCTCCAGCAGCAGCAGCATGGGACTGCAACCTTCTGCTCCCCAGGGAGCAGCACCACAGTATCACCAACCCACACCCCGCCTGGGAAGTTGCTGTCAGGTTTCTCTGGGAGGCCATGGCCTAGCCTGGGTGCCTGTAACCCCAGGTATCCCTCATGATGTTTATGTTTTAGCTTTCATGTTTTCAGATTCTGTTCTGCTTAGGTGTAGCTCTGAACCTCATATTAAGGGCTGGTGAGTTCTCTTCACAGTCAGGGAGACAAAACAAATCCTTTTCCTGCTGAGGACCAAGGACAACTTTCAGGCCCAACAGCACAAACAAGGGTGGCTGAAGGGAGGAACAAGAAGGATGGGACCTCACAACCTGAAGCTGTGATTGGATAATTAAACCCCAATATGCAAATGGACCAAAACTTATAAAAGTGTGAAACCTTGTGACCATTTGTCCATTCTGTGACCATTCTTAGTCCACCTTGGGTGTAGCCCTGGTCAGGCCCTGTCCTGCCTAAGGTGTATCCTAAAGGCCTTTCAATAAATACCTGCTTTATTCTCCAGCTCTGCCCAATCTCTGTTCCAGGTCAGCCCTCCCAAGGCATCACTCAGGATGAGCAGGGATAGCTTGATCCCTAGCTTGATGCCATGGGAGGACCACAGAAGCATCAGCCAGGTTAGAATGGTGGAATGAGCTAAGTAATTGATGTGCTCTGTTAGGTTGTAATGGAAAGCAGGCAGGTTAAACTGGTCCTTGAGCCTCATCAGAATTTCAAGAGCATAGAATCTATCCCTGATTTGATATAGGCAAGCTAAATCTGCACCCACACATGCTCAGCTGTGGTAGAAGAAGCAAGTCTTCTGCAAGCTTGATCCTCTGTCTGAAGAGATCAATGTAAATCATCATCAGGATATTGTGCTCACCAGAAGAGAATGCTGCTTAAGCTGCAGTTCTAACAAGTTCAAGTGATGAAGAATCTGGGATGATGGATTTTTAGTCCATTTGAGATGAACTGATGCCTTCAAACTCAAGACAGTGTAAGACTTAGGACATGCACACTAAGACGTGTACTAATAGATGTTAATAGGTAACTGACAGTGAAATCCCTTTTTAGCCTTTCGTTTATGCAAGCTTCCAGTGGCATTCTGCCTCAAAAGCTAATGATCAAAAAAAAAAAATTCCAGTGGAGAAGGCATTTAAGCATTCAGCATTGCACATTGTCTCTAGTTTGATGTGAGTACTACACGGTCAGACTGCAGATGCAGCACCCTGGGAGCTGTAGAGGGTGCTTGCATGAGCAATGAAAACAGGATCTGATGGCTTGTACAAGCTGATAATGATGACTAACAAATGGAGAGGGAGTTTTGTGGGGTTTTTTTTTCCATTTGTTGTGACTGGATGCCATGGTGATTGGAAGTATAAATAGGCAGATGGTTTAGATGGATAGAAACATTGGCTCTTTATGGCATAAAGAATTAGTTTAGCTGAAAAATTCTCTGCACTTCAGCATAATGCTTGCACAGCACATTTATCTACCTATGAGATCAAAATTTTATTTTTTATGAACAAGACTTGGCCTCCTGGGGAGGAGCAATACTTCTGGGTTTAAAAGCATTTCCAGGGACAACACCATAAAATGTCAGAACACCAACATATTTTGGGAAGGAAGGATCTCCTAAGAGACTTTAGGGATAAAGTCTTCCTTAAAGTAATTTGGAACTGCAAGGTTTGGGGAATTTGCTGACAGAATCTCAGCAAAGTGCTAGATAGAAATATTACACTTGTCATTTTTCATCAGTAATGCCCTACAGGGAAATTCCATTTATCAGGCCTGTTCACAGGAGGGTTCATGTCCTATCTAATGAACCCACTAAAAAAAAAAAAAAAACCCAAAAAAACCCCGAAAAAAAAACCCCAAAAAACCCAAACAAAAACAAAAAAACAGGGGAGTGAGAGAGAGAGAGGGAGAAAGGGGATTTGTTCCTCTATTTTATTTTGTTGTCTTAGCTGTAAAGTTAAATTATATTAATTGTTTGCTGAGTTTCTGAGAGCTGGACTACCTTAAGTAATTAATTACCCTGGAGTTATTGCTGCCCTCTGTGTGATAAGTGTAATATTCAGTATGCTGACGAGACAAGACACAGCCTTTCTCCCTGCCTTAGTGAATTCAGCAAGAGGATTAAAATGAAAGACTTTTCAGTCTCGCCAGCTGCCAGCAGTTTATGAAAGCACAACTGTAGGTGTGGATAGGTAGGAAACTCACAGCTTTGGACAGGATTTGGCAGGGTTGTGCTGTGTGTCAATGATGCAGCTGAGCAAAGGCTGAGCCAGGTCACCAGGTGCAAGGCTGAAGGTGTCCTAGCACACTGAGCTCAGAAATCCAAACTGCTCTGCTGCTAATCCCCTCCTGCCAGCTTCTGTGGAGAAATGCACAGCCAGAAGCTGAGGTCTTCCCTGGCTAACCTTTGCATGCTGAGCATGCCACCATATGGCATGTCCTGTCCCTGTGGCCATCTGGGGTCAGCTGTCCTCCTGCATGCCCAGCCTGCTCCCTGATGGCGTGGGGTGAATAGCAGAAAAGGCCTTGATGCTGTGTGCATGCTGCTCAGCAATAAAGGAAACACCTCCATGTCATCAACACTGTTTTCAGCAACAATCCAAACCACAGGCCCATATTAGCTGCTGTGAAGAAAAGCAACTCCACTCCAGCCAAAACCAGATCATCTGTGAAGATCCTCACCCAAAGATGCTGTGCGTGCCAGTTTTCATGGCTCACAAATGAGACTAGATGAATTCTTAGACTAAAACATGAAGGAACCTTGTGAAGGAAGACAATTGCATCTAAGTGACAAAGTGTTCTGTCAAAGTATCACTACATGATGTCCTTAAATTCTCCCTGGGCACCCACAGATGGCTAGTGCCAGGGAGCAGACAGTGGGTGAGATAGATCCCTGATATGCCCTGGCACAACTGGTATTTTCTCCTCATGTGATGACCACGTCCATCTGGTGTAACTTTTTTCTGTAATATGCCCACTGAGGGGAAGTTATGAGGGCAGCACAGCCTTGGTACTCTGTATTTGTAAAACCAAGGGAATTTGATTAGGTATTTGGTATTCCAAGCCACGAGACAATGCAAATAACAACACTGAGAGAAATGATAAGTGGGTCAGTGTTGCAGCACAGATCTGTATCGGGTGCTCATACAGTGGTGCCAGTTCCATTTCTGCCTATTTGAATGTGCAGTAGGCTGTGGTGCCATACTCAGCAACAGAGTTGCATGAAGAGTTTTAAAAGATTAATTTAAACAGAAAGCAGAGCATATCTTCTTCTAAGCCTGCACAATATAATTTTTTTCCTAGGGCTGGTAATCTGCTGTTGCTACTGGTTGAGGAATGGTAAGGGAAACCCTTTGCCTGATAAAGCTGGTTTACACTCAAGGGTTGCTTCCTGACTCAGTGGGGATGTTTTGTGGAATCAGATCTACAGAATGTAATTGTGACAATGCAACTTGTCCTTCTTACGGCATTTTTCACTTGTTGCATTTAGAACACAGTTCTCCCAAGTGGTTCCAAAACACTTAAGTAAAACATCTCCAGGTGTGTAAAACCTAAACCATGCAGCAGTCCAGCAAAATGAAGTGTAATGTCTTGCATTCTCCTACTGTGCCATCCTGTCAGCTGCTATGTGCACCACCAATTCAACAGCCAAGCTGAGGCACCCTCGTAGGAGCTGGCGATCCTGAGACTCCATATGGCCCTCCCTCCTTCCTGCAGCACATAACCTAAATATGTAACAACCCATTCACCATCACACTGAGAATGTTACTAGAGCGACACAGTTGCTGCCGAAACAAAAGGCAGTTTGGGGACTTTTGCATAATGTTCCCCGCTGAATTCCAGGCTCTCAAAAAACAAAAAACCAAAAAACCCCCAAAAACCCCAAAACCAGTTTTATTTCAGCATGTCTCGTGGCATGGCATGAAATAAGTAATTCATAGGAGGATGTGCCTTCATCACCCTACACCTTAAATATAACAGAGGCTGCTCTTCAGGAAAGAAATTTTCATTTTTGGAAAGAGATGGTTTATCAGCCTTCCCTCCTGCCACAAGGTCCTCTTTATCCACTGAATGCTATTAAAGAGCATAATAAGGTTCAGATTTTTTTTTGGCTGATGAGATACAGGAGAAAAGGCAGAAGGCATTTGAAAAAGCAGAACTGAAAAAAGTGGAGTGATCAGTGCCTCCCACCGCAGGTGCACGCTTGTCATTTGTGTGCCTCAGGGTAAGAGGGAGTCAGAAGTGCTTTCAATTTGCTGTATTTGATTTCACTTCTGAGAGTAACAATCTGTTCAGGGACTCTAATTGTGACACTGGAAGTATGTCAGATTTTGGGTTTGCATTCGTGAAGGGTTTGGAGAAGAGAACAATGCAACACTCATCCTAGCAGTGTACTCAGAATAGCCTGCTACTGTTACCTGTTTGGCACAGGATTTCAAATGCAGTAATTCTTGAGGTAAAACATGTCATGAACAATTCATTTGCGTCAGCCAAAATGTGACGTTCCCAATGTGATTTGGAATCAGGAGAGTGGATAATGAAGGGCCTGCAGGGCATAACATAACCTGAAGAATCTTTATGGCTGGTATAGTGCTGAGCAATCTTCAGACAAATCATTAAAGATAAATGATAAACTGGTGGAAGAGAACAAGGATTACAGTAAATGTGGATGTATCAGCCAGAGGAGTTTAGCTGACATCTCAACCATCCTGTCATTTGAGAAAGGATTTTTTTGGCTGTGAGTCACAGAACCATTTAGGTTGGAAAAGACCTCTAAGGTCACGCCTAACCTTTGACTGATCATCACCTTGCCAATTGGAAAAGCAGCTCAGAAGTCCTTGAAGGCATGTATATTTTTAAAACTCACTTGAGAACTGGATGGAGACGTAGAATTCGACATTGCTAGGCTTTCCTTATCTGCAGCATCCAAGTTTGAATCACCAGTTCCATAGACAAGAGGCTAGAACAGGAATTACAACACACTTTACAGCCTTTTTCTCTCAGGGCAGCTAAATGGCTAAGAGGCGTTCAATCTGGTTTCTGTGAGGTATAAAAATATGATGCCATTAAATCTCATTAATGAGCTGCTGAGAGCCACACTCCACAGCAACCAACACCTCCATTTTCCCAGGCACTAAATCAGCACTACTCCATTAAGTTTAAATGGCTCCAGCTAATTTACACTAACTGAGGGTATCATCCTGTAAACTTAGGCTCCCACAGTGTACAGGGTTGCTTCATTCATCACAGAATCCCAGCTATCTCCAGCTGGCAGAGAGCACCTATTCAGATCCTTAACACTGCACAGAAAAGCACATTTAAGCTGGAAAGGAGTAAGAACTTGAGGCCCTTGTGGGACTGTGTGGTGCATGTACATTTTCTGGACATCATGTGGACTTCAGTCAGGGTGCTCACAGTGCAGCCACTGTGCTTGGGGATGGGGTAAAAGAGGTTAAAATCTCTGTAGGATCTTAAGTTATATATAATGCAATGATATATCTAACACAGAACAGTGTAGATCCTATGTCAGTCCATTTGTGCAGTCTTTGAAATCTGTCAGAAGTTTAGTATAGAGTATAAAAGATTTTAAAATGCAATATTGTAATATTTTTGGTTGCTGTAAACCTGACACAAAGAATCATAATAAAACTGAAGCAGAATGAGAAATAATTGCTCATTGGGCTTTTTGTTCTCCTGTAGCTTTTTCAGAGTTATTTAGTTATGTACAGGAGAGAAACAAGGAATAATTCAAAATTTATACAAATAACAGTTATTTCTACTGAATCAGGGCATTTCTATCTATTTACTATCCTTAGAGAGTAAATTTTCTGCCTTCTAGCCTTTAGTGGGGCTCCTGCTTTAAAAGATCAGTAGCAATACCCTGAAGGAGAAAGACTTAATGGAATTTAGAAGTCTTTGTATAGATCATTTAAACATCTGTGAAAGAATAAAACATACATATTGGCCAATGAAAAATTTGTCTTTTTTTTCCACTCTGCCCAAGTTTCAGAAACAAGCTCCTTATAGAGCTGTTGATAATTCTGTACCCAATCTCACCTTTCCAGAAAGGCTGGTCCCTCCTGTTTAGCTCATCTTTGATAACAGGGAGATACTGCCTGGATAGTAGGCACCCTAATTAGACAAAAAAATGAACAAACTGAGCCTTTTCCACCATGTCCTTGGTATAGGTTACATAGAATACACATGACCCAAGTATTGGGAAGTTATTTAAGAGACTAAGGAAAAGTTCAGGTTGTGAGAAGGAAAGAACCGCTTCTTTCCCTCATTTTTCTTTTTTTTTTAGAAAAGGAAACAACAAAAAAAGTTGTCTAATTTTTAAAGAGTTTTGGAGGCTGAGAGTTGTGAGTGGATAAAAAGGTGACTCCTGTCAAAGGGGTGGGGATTGTGTAAGACATATGGACATACCTACATATGGAGCTCCTACTGGGCAGTTCTTTGCTTGAAGTATGAAAAAGCAAAGTGATTGGTATCTACAAAACCAAGGTTTTCAACAAAGGGTCTAACAGAACTTTACAGATAAAAGTAGCAGGGAAGACAGAAAACCTACAAGGAATAATGCAATAAAAAGGATCCATTAAGAAAATGCTGTGTGGCATAGAGCATCTGTGACCTTAGTGTATCCCCAGGAAGCTTAAGAGCAAATCTTAGGTTCTTAAATCTAACACCAATAGGCAGACTGTCCTCAAGGGGCAAATCTATTCTAAGCTCCAGAGGTTCCATTACAAAGGGAAAGAGAGGATCTTGCTGCACCTGCGGGTGGATTTCCTGCTTGGACAGCAGATGACTGCAAGACACATTCTTAGCCATTAGCTCATTACGAGTTCTGCTCATTAAAATACAGCTGCATCTATACAAATATGGAAAATCCATTATTTGATTGTGCTATGGACTCTTTTGGCCTGGTGCTGAAAAATGCTTTTCCCACTTCAGTTTCTGATGCTTTCCTCAATACTGTGTCTGCTTTGGTTCCCATTTTGCCTGTTACATTTTGACCAAAAGTATGATAATTTATGGACTCTTTAAAAATTACCAGAAGTCTACAAATCTTCAAGAGCACTATTGTCATGTTTTTGTTGGGGGAAAGCAGCTTGAGGAAATACTAATACGGATGCCCACCTCCCCCTCTCCCCTCCTGTATTGGGAGGAAATATTTTAGTATTGCTCAGGACTCTGGTGTTTGGAATGATGCCTGAAGGCTTCACTTTGTGGCTCTAAGGATTGTGATAGGCAGTTCAGTTAATAGATCTATTCCTGAGTATGGAAACATTACTATTATGATAATGAAAAAAGCTTTTTTTCAAGAATGTTATGATTGTAAATTTATGGTGTTATCTTTTGAATGTTATTCTTTCTATTACACTCTGTTCCCAATGGACTGGAAATCCTTTAGGGTAGGATCACTTTTCCTGTTACTATTCATTATGTAGTACAATGCAGAATTGGGTTATACTGAAATGTCAATAACATTAAAACAAATATGATATTCTTATATTATTTTTCCCTGCTATTGTGCAATAAGCTGTGCACTCAGTTTTCAACATGTCCTAACTACCTAGTTGCTGATTTCAGTCTTGGAGGGAGCCTCTTCAAACTGACAATCTTCAGATGTTCCCCAAATAAAAATGTACAGTGGCCACACAGCAAGATTAAAGGATGTGACAAAACACCAATCATTTTCATCAAGGTGGATTGCAATGCTTCATGCTGAATTGGACAGGAAAAGCAACTGTGCCCTGCTACAAAATTTATATCAGCTATACAAAACTTCATTTTCTTAAGAGGAATTCCAGCGTGATTTCTCAGCTCACTCTGAGATTTTCAACACTTGTTGTGGGAGTAAAAGTTGTACTTTGGTCGCTGTGGCTTGCCCTCTGCTTAACTTTGTCAAATGTGAATTTCTCAAGTGAGATCTCCCAATCAAGAGCTGTTTGGACATATTATTGAGTCTAATAAAAGCATAAAAGGACTGGCAAGACAGGGAAATGAATGAGAGGAAAAGGTACATCCTGTGTTTTTTAGTCTCAGTCAGCTGCTAGTAGGAGTGCAAATGGCCACAGTGATTAGACCGTACCCCACAGACAGATTTTACAGACCACAAGTTCTGTTTCAGGTTATATCACTAAAGCAGATCTATTCTGACTCATGACATTAGCACCTAAGATTTCATGCAGCCACTGGTGCTCAGGTGATTGATGCTGTTTCCCCAGTTTGAACCTTGCTTCAAACCCCCGTTCCAGTTCAAACCCCCATTCCTGGTGCCCAGTTCTGCTGCCCTTTGCAAGCAGACAACAGTGGGTGAAGGCACTGGGCCTTGCCTAACTGAGGCTAAATGTGCTGGAGATGTGGTACAGATTACCAAATACTATTTATTATTATATTTACAAGAAAAGAAAGGGCTGAAGTGGCAGTGCTACACAAGAAAGTCTAATATCTACATAGATAAATGGGATTGAGTTTTGTAAGAAAGATAGATATGGATTTTAGCTATATGAATATGTGGTAGGCAAAATGGCTCAAAGACTTTAATAATAGGTCAGTACAAATGCTGACCTTTCTTTCTTTGTTTTCTTTGACAGCCACAGGATATGATTTTACAGTAAGAGTCAACCCTAACATTCTCTGGGACCCAGATGTTCTTGCATGTGATGCATCTATAAAATTAAGTTTCAAGACCAGAAGAATTGCTAATGATCATCTTTTGTGCTGTGATAGCAGCTACATGAAACTCTGCTAAGGAACAGGGATGCACTGTGCTTTCTTAACATTAATAAGCTTTTGTTTAGGGGTACATTAACACTTTCCAGTTCTGTATGTAAATAGCTGTAAAACTACAATTTGCAGAGGAGAATGAACAATTTAGATTACTTGATTTAAGCTTTGGAATTTCTTCTTCTGTTTTCTGCTCCAGTTTTCACTATGGTCAGCTGTGGAATAAAAAGTGTTATTACTCCTACTCTTGTGGTTCAACCATCACTGCGAAAAAACGAGTCAGCAACATAATTTCTTTTATTTGTGATGGTGCTTCAACACTCCAGCATTCACCAGAAGGTGCAATAATGGGCACTGACAGCAGAGACCCTGAAGATTTGGCTGCCAAATCACATCACTGGAGTGATGAGATGAAGTTTTCAGCAGAGGAAATGACTACTTTTTACAGCTACAATTTGTTTTTCTTTCTTTTACCCACATTATATTTTCTTGGTAGAAAAATGTCTTTTTGGATGAGAAATTATAGCCTGCAGAAAACATCTGCTGGTAAGTTGATTAATTAAAGATTACATTCCCTGAAAGCAACTGTTGTGTCACTCAGACTGGAATTGAGAAAATATAGAAAGTATGGCTGAAAGGCTGGGGGATATTATAGATGGTAAGTATAAGTAATGGTAGTAAAGGTTTCTGAAAGGCCTGGATTTACTAGAGCAAGCCATGGTGTAGCAGTAGGCCAAAAAAATCAGAGGTTCTTCATTCTTAGTAACCCAAGGAAGCTTAACTCATTAAGGCAAAAACTACTTAAAGCTGTTCTGGGTATACAAGAGTGTAATTTTCCCCAGTCAGCTGCCTGCCAGACAGAAAGACAGACACCAAAGGCAGGTGTATTATATCTCCCTGCTAAGTGTAACATTCCCTAGGTCTCATTGAAAGAGCCACGGCAGAAGTTTTAAAAGTTTAAATCACTTGTATTGTGCTTTCTCAGGCAACCTCTGGGGGCTGCTGCTTTTCCCCAAGCAAAAGAGAGAAACTGAAGGGCCATTCCCAGACCCCTCTCTGGGTGAAACCAGCACGGAGAGCCCTAAGTCCCATAGGGAGGTCCCATGGTGAAACATTCTCCTTCCTCTGCCTCAAAGTGTGCCAGGCTCCAAGCCCTTACTGCATCTACTTGATATTCCAGGGCTGGTTTGGGAGAACCTAAAAAAGCCACTTGAAATTGCACTTTCTGTGTGGAGCCAGCCATGGGGGTCTGTGTTTCACACCTTCTTGGGCACCAAATTGCAGAGTGTGATGCCAACACAGCCAAAACTGCCATCATGCCTCTGTCTTCAATGACATGCCCAGACAGTTGTTCAGGAATTGCAATTTTTCACCAGGTGTCTCGGTAATTAAGAAACAATAATGCTGGGAGATTTACGGCCCATGAGGTCAGTAATTGTTGCAATCCCTTTTCAGACCTTTCCCAGGCTGCTGCTGAATGGCTGAGGGCCACTGAAGCCCCAAAACAGGCTGTGTGTAGTCATACTGTGATGAGCCAAAAATGTGTGTGTTCTAACTAATCTTTCTCTCATGGCAGTTTATTGGATTATTTCTATCTATTTGGATCTTTCTGTCTGTAATTAGGTAAGTAAATAGTTTTGTATGTGGAGACCCCTCACACACTTTCCCACCTGTCAGGGCATACCCACCCTACCCTGTGAGGAGGAGAGTACACCTACTGCCTCCCTGAGGGATTCAGATTTGCAGGAGCAAAACAGCTCATAGATTTTTGCTGCAGCTCATAGATTTCCTGCTTCATGGTCCTATTAGCCATCTTTGAATTCCTTGAGCAGGAAACTGCCTGGTTTTTACTGAGCTCCACAGTACAGTGTTTGGCCTCAGTTACCAGTTGCAGTAGGACCCAAACCCCTTTCCTTAAAAAGTAAAATCTCAGTTTAGTAACGTGACCCCCTTTCAGCTTTTCTAAGAAAGACATATAATCACAAGAGATTTGAGCTGGTACAGAACAAGCTCTTGAAAAAGAATCTACAAATATAGAAACAATGGTCCTATTTTAATTCAATAAAACAGTAACTTATTATCTTTAAAACATAATCTAAAATTAAAATACTATAAACCAAAATAAAACTGTCTTCTTATTACAAGTAACTCTTGCTGAGTCCTGTACCATAGAAACAAATCTTTCTTTAAATCACAGGAAAGAAAATACGTTTGTACACGTGGTCTGTGGTGAAAAAGGAGTAGAAAATGGTCTAACAAGGATCTATCCTCTGGTGCAGAATTAAGCCTACAGATTAATGCTCAAGTGTAGCAGCCAGTTGTTCAGAGAAATTATTACAGGCTGCTGCATAGTGTAAAGTACAGCCCTGAGCCTGGGAAAACCCCATTAACATGAAAGACAATGGAAATGCTAAACTGGGAATTTATTATCTGCTGCTTCTCTTTCGCCTCTTTCTTACGGCAGAAAACAGAATATTAGTGCAACACATGAGAACAAATTGAAAAGGGCCAGTCAGAAAAACCCATTTCCAGCTGTTCTAACCCCACTAATATACTCACTTGTCTGCTTGGCTCCCTTTAAATGGAACATCCAGGATTACTTTTGAGTGTGACACAACCCTGCTCTGTGTGTGTGTACGTGTGCATGTGCACGTGGAGAGGGCACATTTTGGAAGCAGCATCACTGCAATTTCTCAGTTTTTTTGGCAGCTGGAGCGTGACATTGCCTTTTAAGTAGACTTTCCTGCATTTAATTTGTTGGATTAGCATAACTAAAACGGTGGTCATAGGACAGGAAAACATTGTGTCTCTGTCTTCTTTATTGGCTTGCCCTCTGACAGTGTTTCACGGTCTGCCAGCTGGGTGACAGATTTCCTGATGAGAAGATATCGTGTTGCCCTCAGTGGTGGACACAACAATGTGTCATGAGGGAAGTATCCATGATGTCATGGTTTTAGCCTCTGGTGGATCTACAGCACAAAAATTAAAAGCTGTAAAACAGCTATTTCTCTGTGCAAATTTCCTTGATCCTGCTGGTGGCTGACATTATTATATTTATTCATTTTCTTCCATTAAAACATGTTACTGTTACATACCAAAAATTAAATAATATTCTTTTCCTAAAGCAATCATTTGCTCTGTTTCATGGGTCTTCATATTCAAGTATAGTGGGTTTTTTAATTTTTTTTTTTTTTAAGTCCTGTAATAACATGGTTATTTCCGCTTCTTAAATAGACATATCACCCAAATCAATTCATGTCTCACAACAGTGCTGGATTTACATGCCCATCTGAATACATCAGAAGATAAAATTTTGCTTCCAATAATTTTTTTTTAGTATTTTTTTCCTTTTCAAAGTAACACAGATAATTCTACCCATTTAAATATTTAAGCTGATGAAGATGTCGTTTATCACTCAAGGCAGTTTGAATTTCAGAATGTCAGTATTGAAGTATGTCATATATGTTTTCTTTGCATAATTTCAAGTAAGAGAATTCCTTCTGGCATTTGACACCATGTGGTAAAAATAGATTTCTCAACCCAAAAACCCGAAGAAAACTCTCTTTCATTTCTTAAGGGCAGATCAAAATTATCCTTGATGAGAAGGGATATTCTAAACTCAGGGTGTGTCATTAAAGCTTCATTGGTTTCTTAAGCTGCTATAATTGTGGCAAACCCCATCGACTCAAGAAGATTAAATTGTTATGCAATAAATATACGCTACAGTTTATATTTATAGACCTCTACAGTATCACAGACATTTCCCCCTTGTGCAAAGACTGCTGTTTCCTGCACAGAGCAGTCAACAAGATACTTGACAATTGAGATAGGAAAGTTTTACTGTAAATTCAACCAATTCATCTCAGTAATATCTTCATTACAACTACCATTTAGGCTGTTCTGAGTCTGAAGATTTTCCTTCTGTAAAACGTGTCCTGCTGGATTTAGTTTACTGTTACTTTCAGACTACTGCTTTGGCTGTGGAGCTGCCACTTTGAGGAAATCAGGTTCCAGTCCCAGGGCTCCAGCTTCTTGTGGGTGTTTGAGGAAGCACTGTGCTCCAGACTCCACACGATCATATCTCACATGCAGGGTCTCAGACACAGAAAATTATATTGCTATACTATTAAAAAAGGAAATCTAACTCTGAAGCAGTAACCAATAAAAAAATCTCACATGGTACTTCTTTTTGTAATCTGTGCCATTCCTTTCCACCCTTTATCTAAAGCTAATAATTTTGTTTTGATTTTGTTGAAAACAGGACAAACTTTCATAAACATTCAGAAAAAAAAAAAAGATGTTCTGCCTTAAGTGTGCACAGTGCTACACCTAATGTCAATTGTTATGCCTAGGTACAGTCACACTCAGTATGGGCCTCTCCTTCTTTAGTTGCATGAAGTGAATTTTGAATAATTGTAGTAAGGATGACAATGACAACAAGACAGAATTGGCAGCTTGTTTTACATCAAACAAGCTATTCTGTTTTGCCTCTTGTATAATCGATTGTCTGTACACAAAAGATAAAAAAAAGCTGGTCAAGGGTTTAGTGCTGCTCAGCTACCATTCGGCATGCCCATTAAATTACTGCACAAAGCAGACAACAATGCAGACTCCAGCCCCGAGTCTTGTGTTAACTTGACTGCATAAATGGGTCTCCAAGTTTAAAAACAGCTGAACAAAGGAGCCACCATGGAGTGATTAAGGCTTATTTGGGTGCTGGAGTGCACAGCTGCTGCAGGGAGGAGGGGGAGAGACAGCACACTTCTTCAGAGCTCGCCTGTGCTTGGCACAGGTCCCAGCTGTCAGGGAAGGAGCTGAGCAGCTGTACAACCTTTGTGCTTCTCCAGGGCTGTCCCAGTCCCCCCAGCACGAACAGGATCAGTCCCACAGGGGATCCCTCTGCAAGGGCTGCAGCAGTGCTCTGGTTAAGTGTGATCTCCTGCCACACCACCCTCCAAATTTTCTCAGTTCTCCTGCGGGCACATCTCTGCTCTTTTTATGTTACTGCAGAAGGGCAAGGGGATAGAAGCCAGGTGGGGAGTGGTCTGCCAATTTACCAGTGAAATTCATTTCTTCAGCACACAAAATTGAATGCTTGGCACTGTTAGCTGAGGAAAAAAAAAAGAAAACAAAAACCCGCAAAAAACCCCCACAAACAAACAACAAAACCAAAAACAAACAAACAAACCAAAAAAGAAAACAAAAAGCCTTTAGTTGCTTTGATATCATCAACAATACAGGGGTGACATAGCTTCCAGCAGAAAAATGTCTCTTCCTACATTTCTGACTCTGATGTCTTGCTTCCTGTGTAACTGATTATCCCAGACTGCTCATGTTTGCTGATGACCTCAGGAGTCTGTTGAGAAGGAAGATCAGCACTGTAGAAACCCAAAATGAAAGCCTCATGTGGCAATATTAACACAGAAATGAAACATTTCTTTGTGACTGTTTTAAAAAGGACCAATTAAGGTGGAAAAATGCCTACTTCCAGCAAGAAGGCAGTGCAGGATTTAATCCAAAACAGGCAAAGTCAGGGAACCAATTACATGTTCAGTACTGCAGCTTTATCAAAAAGCTAACAAAATGCTGATTTTTTTTTTTTAATGCCACCAGGCATTTTTCTAATAGCACATTTTATTCAACTGCCCTCCTTTAATGCAGCAAAGGATGGGCAGATTGGTACAGTACATCCAGCTTCTTTGCCAGTCCTCTCTGTCCTAAAGACAAAATAGTACAGTGATACAAGCTGTGTTGATTTTTACTATTTGTCTTTGGGATGAATAAGCTAATCAGCCCAAGACATTTTGCTTTTTCTCTCCTTTAACTTACACTTTTGATAAATTCTCCACTTCTTTGGGACATAGATGGTTTAGCACTATCACAGCCTAAATGTCACAATCGCAGCAAGGTATCATAATTTTGTTAAGTTCAATAGAAATCTTGATTTAAAAATATTCTTAGTGGCATAGTCCTATAAAACTGAATAGAAACATTTGAAGGTAGGCAACACTACATCCTTAAGGCCTTTCCTTATACTTAAATACATCAATAGATTTTGAAAATGTATTTATGCTGTTAATGCATGACCAGTACTGTAGGCATGTGTATGAGACTTCTAAAAACATAAAGTAAATCCAGATTATTGTTGAACTTTGCATGTCACCTTAATATATGCACAATATGAGTCTTAGAGCTACTGACTGATGCTGTGAGTTAACAAGAAAAAATCAGTCTTAAGCATGTCAACATATAAAGCTCACTGAGTCAAGACCTGAAATACATTTATTTTCATTGAAACCATTATGCTAGTTGTGCCAAAGAACACATTCTTACTCCCTCTGATGGCTGACATCTGCATTTGAGTCCCTTTCTCTTTTTAAAGAACAATGCCTTGCTTTGTGTCCTTGTACCAGAAAGCATTGTCAACTCATTGCTAAAAGAAACTAACATCATACAAATATGTTAATCAAAATTAAGTAACAAAGCCTGATCTAGGTTGCAAACTCAAAGCTTGCCCAGCCAAGCAACCTGATTTAACTTTGAAAGGAGTCCTGCTCTGAGCACTAGGCTGTACAAAATGACCTCCAAGGATTTTTCCATGGATGTTTCAAAAACCCATTTAATGACACAATATTTTGTGCTTACTCTCTCTGTTTCTTTCAAACATGCATCTTACTAGTGCAGTGAGTCTAGCTGAATGAACATATACACAATTTATCTGGTTGGATTAAACTTCATATATATGTAATTTCTGTTTTCTCTCTACTTTAGGACAGCATGTTTAATGTAAAATATTACCACTAATAGAGAAGTAGATGTTCTTATGGTGCACATCTGTGGTTTAGGAATGGTAGTCCCCACTTCAATGCCCCCACTGAGACTCCCCCAAACCACATTGCCATTCCCTACCCCTCTTCCTCCTTCCCCTCCTACTTTCCACTCCAGCAGGATGGAGAAGAGACCCAGAGGCACAAAGGTTTAAATTGGGTTGAGGTAAGAACAATTTACTGGAAAGAGCAATGAGATAGGAAAATGAACAGTAACAACAATATTAATAACGAAATTTATAAGACAAAGAAGTTATTTACATGGAAAGCCCACAAGGAATCCCAACCAGCTCTGCCCTACCATGCTTTCTCCCAATCAGAAATCTCACTCCTCTTGGAGGAAAGAGTCCCTGTGTCTGCCCCTGGCAGGGATCTGAGGTGATGTGGAAGGGTCTGGCCAATCCTCCTCTCAGCTATTGCCAAGGATTAACCCTGCTCTTGGCCAAATCCAGGACAGTCACCTACACTGCCTATGGAAAAGCCACAGAGGCAGAACACTGAAAGAACTCACATCAGGCTATTGCTAAAATTTGGTTAAATGATGGCATTGGGCATCTTTAAGTTACATCTACACAAGTGCTTCTGAATATGAATATATCTGTGCACAGGCACCCATCATTCCCCTAGAACTTTACAAGCTCTGGTTTATATTTGCAATAGCCCCATGACTTGGTACAAGTGGGAATGCTGAGGCATAGAAGAGATTTGTCTTCAATAGAACAGGAAACAAACAGCAGAATGAGTGCAACACACTTCCCACTTACCACGTGAGCTATTTAATAGCCTTCCATACCTAATCTGAGGGCAGCTGCAGCTCCTTCCAAAGCACAGGACTATATTGTCTAGTCATACTTCTAAGGTCCATGAAGCTTAAACAATCAAACATGATGGACTGGAGCACAGAAAGTCCAGAGTGCCAAGGGACCCTGTGACAATTCCTCTTTGTAGCTAGCTGTGTCAGCCTGTGTGTTTAAGATAAATTGCTGAGAGAGGCATTTTCTTCTGTGCCAGGCTGAGGATTTCTCTGAGTTTTGTTTCCTCTCTCGAGTAAACTGGGCTCTTTGTCAGTACACTTCTCTGCGTCCTGCTTCTAAAAGCAAACTGTAAGTTCCTAGCAAGTCAAGCATCAAATTTGCCAAGATGAGAAGACATTGATTTGATTTCCTTCCTATTTGTAACAAATACAAAGAACCAAAATTAAATAATTGTTAATGTATATTCTCTGCTACTGCCTGGTAATGGCCCTTTTAATCCTCATCATTTTAAGAGATGAGCTGTACCTAGCTGGTCTTCTGGACTTTCATTTGTAATCAAACTTGAGAATGGTATTTAATGCAGCCCATAAAATAACAGCTTGTACTGAGGAGGATTCCCTGCAAGAGGAATTAATATGTCACCTTTGACTTAAACTGCTTTTATGCTCTCATCTTCAATGCATTGCTCCACTTTTAATATTATAATTTCTGAAAATCTTAAATAACTTAGGATGTCCTTCTGCCTGACTGTCAGTCCTTGGTCCTTTGTTTCAACAGATGGACGAGGCACTGCACGCTGCCCTCAGAAGGGCACTGGAGCCTTTCCATGAGGCCCAGACTTGCTGGCAGTGATTCCTCCTTCAAGGAGCACCTGGGGATGTTGCTGCAGGCCTCATGGAGGCCTCCCAGACTTTGTATGCTATTTTGGTTGCCCTACCTTTTGCAGCATGAACAGTGGGGGTTCAGCACACCTTGCCTTTGTTCTCGGGTTTACCCATGCAGTTGATTCTGATTGCTATGAATTTGGGCCAAGTTCCTTCCTGTGAACTGTGACTAACACTAAAGGCCTTATTTTACAGCATCAAATATCTTCTAAAAAAAAAAAACCAACAAACTAAAAGAGGAAGTGCAGGCAAAGGGGAAGCTGCCACGCATCTAAGCACAATAGAGGTAGTGGAATATTTTCTGATGAGGACTGAGCTTCTCAAAGCAGATCCCTGCCTCTTGAGGCAGAGTGTGAAGCTTCACTTCTTCCCTACAGGACAACAGGCTCTGAAAATAATTGGTTTACACAAGTTGTGATTATTTCAATTCTTCACCAATTCATTAACGTGATTGTTAGGCTCCTAATGACCAGGCTGGCTGCTTGACTTCCTTCTGTTCTGAGGTAATTTAAAGGCAGTTTCATTTTCTCAGTTGCTCCTCCAGTATCATGTAAAAAACTGCCACTTAGTGTTAAATTAACTAACTGCTACTGAAGTGTCAGATGAGAAGAACAAAATGAATGTCAGGTCTAATTATTAATGCTATGTGTCACTTGCAGTGGATCCTTTTAGCTGCTGAAGACTGAAAGAAAGTGTTGGGGTAGTTCCTAGTTAAAGTTATACAGGGAGCACTAAACTGCCTTTGCTAGAGATTCTTGATGGTCAACAAGGGACCCTTAGATGATATCATGAAATTGGGAATGTCCACTGCTTGCCTGTGATATTTGAATTACAAAGACAGCTAGCAAAATGTTAGTTGTCAGCAGTCAATGGGCATTTGCATCTGAAACCTAAGATGGTGAAAAATGGCTTTTTTTGAGTGGTTCTTCTCTCAGCTGGATGCACTATACCAAACACTGAAATGCAGCTCTCATGACACCATTTGAATTATGCTCTCTGTAAGCAAGAAGTTTTACAACTTTCCTTTCTCTGCATTCACTTACATAAATTAAACCAGCAGTGCAGGCTGCCAGAAAGACAAAGGGCTATGAAGGAATAGCTCTTTCTATATGACATAAACTGCCAGCTACCCATCTCTGTCCAAGAAATTCTTCAAACTCCATTTCTGAGACAAGATATAGATACACAACAATTACAAAACCACTGGGTCTTACCTGGCACCAGGAATTTGATAATGTGTATGGATGAAAACCAGCAACACATATATAAATTCTATGGACACCATCCTCCCACTCCATCTACCCCCAAAATTACTTTGACTTATTCTTCTACTAAAAAAGTGGTGGGGGAGAGGGGCAGTGGGTTGAATGCTGTCTAATGAAAGAAAAATCAGTGTTTTTCCTAGTAAAACCAGAATGACCATGTTGCTCCTGCATGACTATAGCACATGTAACTTGAATTTTGTACTGAGGCTTCATTAAGGATCATTACTTGTAGAAAGTTAATGGGATGAACTTTTTTTTACCACTAGAGGCACCAGCCAAAAAATTAGAAACTCACAGTATTTGTCACCTAGTGGCAGCCACAACACGCTATGGAATTATCAAACCACAATCCAACTTTCAAGAAAGTCTTCATTTAAATGTACATATGAGCTCTCATAGATTTAAGGGCCCAAAAAAGGAATAAGCTGTCTAAACCAAACCACACTTCTCAGTGGCACACATCCACAAAGGGGACATTAGAGTTTCTAGATGGTTGTGGCATTGACTGTCTTCAATGATCAGCCTTTAAAAAAAATCAGTGTTCTGAACGTTGATCTTTTTACATTGCTATCCAACTATCAATTTAAATCTATGCACTGACAATATGATACAATATTTCCATGTATTTTGAAGTTTGACTCTAGGGACAGATGTCTAGGAAAGAGGGAAAAAATACCTAAAATCTGTCTAGTTTTTCTACAGAGGACATCTCCCCAGCAAAAATCCATTTCTATGAAATGTGTTTTTCCCAACAACTTGTCTGGATTTAATGCTTAGTGTTTCCTGCCTTCAAGCAACTTATTACATAGCAAAGAGTATGTTAGTGAAGTTAGCCTTCAGTTACTTGTTTAGGTTTTTGGAGTGGGGGGAAATGGTGGGTTTTTATTTATGATATGAAGCATTTTCCACTGCTTGACAGCGGTGTGGAAATGTTCCAACCAGGGCTGTGCAAGAATTAAGACCCATCATTCTTTCCACAGGCATTCTTTATTTTAGATGTTTAACAGCTTGGATATTCAGCAGCCTAACTAGTCACACAGCCTGTCTGTCCCTCCTCTGCTCTGAAGAATTTTTCATTTGATATAGGCAAATTTCAAAGCTCTTTCAGGAGGAGAAAAGCAAAAACTAGCAAGCCAGGAATGTATTAGGTTGGTCTTTGCACTTCAGCAGATCAGACAGACCTCTCCAAACATCTTCTTCCAGTCAGTGACAATACCAACCACTGTTGTGAGCCAGCTCAGAGAAGGAACAGGAGCACACCTCTTCACAGACATGCTGTACCATAGCTACAGAAAGTACTGGATTGTTAAGAGAGCTGCTGCTTTCTTCCTTTTTTCTGAGGACTCTCACACTGTTTCTTCCAGCCTAAGTCTTTTTTTCTGAGCTTTTTCTCTTATCTAGCAAAATTCAGCACTTACATAAAAATAGATAAATGCATCTTTGCTGTTTCAGGAAAGATCTGATTGAAAAAAAAGGTATGTTCATTAAAAATGTAGGCAAATACAAGTTGGGTAGGAAAAGGCGTATTGTAGCTAGCTGTAGAGGGACAAGGTGCAGAAGGGGAAGAAAAACACATGAGCAGCATCAATTCCCTTTATGTTAATTTCCCTCTGAGCAATAATGTAAAATATTTACAGTGCTATAAAAACAAAGGCAGATCAAATAGGAGGCAGTAAATAATGTGGGAGCAGAGGGAGTGTATTAAGAGAAATTTGCATGTTTATAAGGGAAAGAAAAAGCCATATTCAAATTCAGCTTTGCACTCACACTGGCCAGCAGACACTGAACAGAAATAAGCAGTATTTAGAACCAGAGGGCTTATATATTCTTCTGGGAACAAAAAACTATATCATTACCTTGAACACTACCTCAATAACCAACTACAGTCGTATTTTTTGTAGCTCTAAGCAGAAAATTCTTCAGGAGGAACATAAAGTCAGCTTAAGAGTGAAATCTGGCTGCAGAGGTTATTAATGTCCCATTGCTCTGGGATACCACAAGACTGCAGCAGAGGAGCTGAGACAGGGCTGATGGCTGGGAATTCCTGCAGTGGACACCAGCACAGCCACAGGGTGCTGCTGTGGGAGTGCTCAGTACAGCTGTACCACCCTGGGCAGATGCCAAAGGAGTCATATGGTGAGGAGCACAACAGAGTCAAATGCTTCCACATGGCAGGGAAAAACAAACTGTTCAAAAGAGGAAGGTATTTGTCAGTGCAAACTGGATCTGTTTTTACAGGAGGAATCCCTGACCACTCTCCAAGCCTGCTGTGGAAGTAAACAGTGATTTCATAACATAAAAATGAAGAGGGGCAGGAAAGAATAAACCTAGTGAAACTACAATCCAAACAACATTTGCAAATAAGTACAGGCCATCTTATATCATCTGCTACTGCCTTATATTCCCCACTCCTCCCTCCTGCTATATGAAGCCATGCTGGTAAAGTGTTCAGTCCCCTCTAGACTACAGGAATAAGTTTGTTGAGACAGTATTCTTTGTTCAGCTCATTGGATTCAAAATTCAAAAAACAAATTCCTACAGCCCAGAGTGTCTGTAAAAACTACCTCAGGTTCCCAAAATAAACTTACGTTGCTACTTCAAATGAATATTAACCTCAGGAAGAAATGTCTTTATTGGTCTTACTGGTCTCTCCTTATAGCATTTGGCATGATATTGGTAAGAGCAATGAACTTCAGCAAAAAAAGTAAAGCTGTTCTGTACAAAGACTGGGAAACCTGAGCATTTTGCCTGTAATTAGCTGCCATGTGAATTTATAATCAACCATCTGACTGAGAACTGTTTTGTCATATTTGAACACAAATACTTCAGACTATCCAGAGTTAGAAGTCAAACTGAAAACATTGAATTCCACCTCAATAACTAAAAGTTGAATTCTACACATTAGGCAGCTTTGAAAGGCACTTTATCCCAAAAAATACTTGGTAAAATATATATCTCGTATTGCTAGCCAGAAACTTTAGAGGCCTCCTCACACCCTAATCTTTGCAAGAAAATTTAATTCACATGAGTTCTAGATATCTTAAATGGCTGCAGTCAAGAGTTGCCAAAGAGAGTTTGTTAGAAGCTTCAACTCCCCAAAGAGTTGTGAACTTCCTAGACACAACTTATTTTAAATCTGCCCAAGTTGGCAGCTGTCCTCATCTGTTAATAGAGGAGTCCACGATACAAGAAGACCATTAAGAGAACAGACCCCAGTTGTAACTGCAATGAGAACAGGCAGTAGAAGCAAGCCTAGGAGCTGATCCAAGTTCTGACTCAATGATTTTCATTGCTACTATTTGAGATGGGATTGAGAATGATTAACATGTCATCTCTACAGCATAACCAAGAGATTATTGCTTCTTCCAAACTACGTCTTAGCCTTGAAACTGCATCCACCTTACCAAAAGCAATTTTTTCCTACCTTGAGGGGGGAAGGATTAGCAAGAGTCAAGTAGCACCTTACAGTACAGAAGTTATGGGGAGTAACTGCCAACAGCCTGACACTGCAAGGACCTCAGACTCACCTGGCAGAAGACCCTTTGACCTGTCTCCATCTCACAGGTCTGCCAGTGCTGCCTCTCAAAACCTTGCAGCAGCAGTTGAGTTAATTTTAGCCAGTGTCAGTCCTAACTTAGGAGATCAGCTGGGTTTCTGTGACAGGAGACACATTGCCCATTACTCTGTGCAGACTATTAGCCTCACGAACAAACATGTCACCTGGAAAGTGTCTTAGCTGCCTAGAATGCTGCTGAAATAACTAAAGAAATACTTCATGATCTGGCTGGCAGTGGTAGTGCAGCTTACTGAAGCTTTTAACTTAGGAGACACATCATTTTACTTTGGTGCTAACACAGTAATCGAGAACAATGCTTCAACTGCTTGACTCATTTTATTTTTATCCCCTCGGCTGCATTTGAGTTTTACAGTGGTTTCTTAAAGATCATTCATTCTTGTATTCCTCTAGGAGGTAACAGACAAGATTGAAACAATCATACATATAAAATTACTTATGTTTACAAATTTTTGGCAATCATAGTAACCCGTTTTTTCCTATTGCCATTGCCCCAATCATTGAAAAAGAGAGTGTACAATAATTTACATCTCAAGTATTTCAAAGTGCTTGATAGTGATTTTCCAATACTTATTTACAAGTGGCCTATAGACATATGTACAGGTGTTACAAGTTGTGGCTGGAATATGGCTTTCTATGGAAAGTGCTTTATTTTTGGTCAGTGATGTTACTGACTAACCAACCCGAGGGTTACCGATAAAACTGTAACCACTAACAGCTGAATTGTTTGTGGACAGGTATTTACAGAGTTGTTAAGCCGTAGAAAATAACTATTTACACAAGTGTTCCATAAATACAGAAAGTATCTTCTTTCTTCCAAGAATGGAGGAAGTCCTTCAGCCACAAACCTGGTTACTATCCCCAAAGAGTGTAAGACACAAGTAAACTGAAAGTGATTGCTGATCCAGTGCTCACGCCATATCATCATCTGTGCTGACAACAGATATCTGTAAAGAAGCAAGTACAAGTTAGCTACAGTTACACCCCATAAAAGACATAAAAGCAACACACATCATGGCTAATTCTGCAGGCTAGTAACCACATTCAGCACAGATCACTCCATCCCAGATACAGACATTAGTCACCTACCACAATTTTAACCTTGATTATAGGGTGAAGTTGCCAACTGATTCAGCCCAGTAGTTTGTCTGCAGCCAGCAGCTTTCAAAAGCAGAGACCTCTCCTAATTCAACTCAGGTATCCTTTGGCAGTCTGTCAACTCCACTTATTAACCTGGAGTCTCAGACATAATAGGTTTATAGGTTTACTTACTGCAGGGTAGGTGTGTCCTACTGAACCGCTGTGTCTTCCAATATCAATTGTGAGGTCCTCTTCCGTAGTTTTTAGGTAGACTGGATTATCAAAATTCATGCTTTTCATGTTCTTGTGCTGCCAGTTACGCCACATGAAGTAGCCAGCTGCTGCAGCCATCATCAGCAACACTGCAGGGAGACAAAGGGATTGCAAACACGGAGTAGAGTCAGGTCAAGCTCCTAAGAGTGGCCTGTCTCACACAGGGTTCAAAAAACTAGTAAATGCTGTACTCACCAGCAGGAAGAATAATCCAAGCTGCTGATGTTCTTCCAGCTGCAGTTACTTCAGAGGTTGTACCACTAGTGTTGAATCCTGCATGAGAATTTGACACAGTGGGCTTGTGTCCTGACAGGCTGGCAGATTGTCATATGCAAGCATCTCCCAAACCCAGAAGCTCCTATTTGATTAGCTTCTCAGTAGCACACTGCTAGAACAGCCTGACATGCTTCATCCTGTATTAGTTGGAAGCTTTTTTTTATTGCTTGCCTTCTCTGAGCACTTGTGGGATTCCATGGAACCTACAGGTTCCACACTGTCCTATGTGAACTGAATCTGTTTAACACATGCTCCAGCTGTTACACCACACAAATGATCTGGCCTGTGTTCTCTACTTGCATGCAAAGGAAAAAACATCCAAGTAGGCTAGTTGGTCAGTTTGCATTTAATTTCTCTAATGTTTAGCAGTGTGAGTTATTGGGACCAGTACCTCCAGGAACTAGTCCAACAGTTGGAGATTTTTCTGTTGTGCTGGTATCTTTAGCCTCAGTGTAAGCCACAGTTGTTCCAGTACCTGAAACTAATTATAGATCAAGAACTAATTATAGATCAGTTAATCCTGAAGTTCTGCAATGGCTTTGCTATGAGAGCCATGGTAGTGAAGGTTTAGCAGATGGCAAAAATGATCATGCAGCTTGTTAGCTTTACTGGGAACACTGACATAAACTATTCCACTAGCACACCCTCAGCAGAGAGCTCTTGATGAAAAGTATTTCCAAGAACAAGGCCAGACAGTCAATCAGAAATGAACTACAGGCATTTAAAGTCACAACAGTCATAAGCCATCCCACCCCTCACATAAGGTTTTCTGAATAAGGTTTTATTTCTACAAGTTTACTGGTTAGGTACAGCCTTTGATACCCCTAGCAACCTTTTAGAGCAGCCAAGGGAAGCCAGCAGCCTTGCACTTAGCACTCTGTGACAGTCAGAATGAACAGCACCAATATAGCCAGTGGCACCTTGGAGTTTCTAGTTCCACTCCACTGGACAGAGAGCTTGCTGCACAGTCAGTGCTGACAACAGCAGTACAGCAGCATGTTCATCTGGACCAAAAAGGAGGTACAAACTTCCTTGGACAGCAACATTAGCCAATCAATCACCTTTTGAACACTATTTATATGTACAGCCATGTCAGTTTACACCCCTGTTTTATAAGAGGCTGAGTATGTTTTGTCCTTGTGCTTGCTGTCTGCAGAAAGCCATGGAGGTAACAAGGTCTTGCTGCAAATGATGATGATGCAGAAGCAAAGCATGGACTTTAAACAGCACCTGAAGACTCTTTAGGGCTATATTAATGCATTAGATCCTTCCCTCCACAATTAATTACATCAGATTAATTTCAGTAAAGCTGCTAGCCTAAACCATGATATTTCCTTCCCACTAACAGGTTCAATACTCTCCTACTCCTCCCCCATTCATCCTGGAAAATAGCTCAGTTGTCTTACAGTACCTGTACATCTCAGACCATCCTCCTGCAAGAAGTACCCAGTAGGACATCCACAGGTGTACTTTGGAGAATGTTCATTTATCTGAGGAGCAGGCAGGCACAGGTAGCTACAGCCTCCATTTGCCACATTCTCTTCACACCAGTTCCTACCTGTTGGTACACCAATTAAGGAGTGAACAAGACTGAGCCTTGATGGTCCAGGAGTGCAGCAGAAGCATTTGCTGATTGTTTCAGCAGAATTATTTCTCTTAGCTGGTTATAGATTTATATCTACTCTGCCCAAGAAAGAGCAATTGCAGCTATCCCTCGCAACCCCCATGGGGCTGCCTGTGTTAGAAGCTCCAGTGAAGGGATTTGACACCACCCAGGCAGGGCAGGCTAATTACAAGCACACACTGACCCAGCCATGAGCTGTACTGAAATTACCTGAAGGCTGAACAAGCTCGTGATACACAATGATGTCCTGTGCATCATTGAGGTTGTTCACCAGGGTGACCAGCTCGGTTCCAGTGAATTTGTTGGCACCATAGACTGCCTCATTTTCTCCATCAATCCAGTACACACGGTCCTGGAAGACAAAGCCATTGCATCCCATTATCTCCATGGTGCCACCAGCCCCATCATTCCTGCCACACAGCAGCAAGAAGAAGATCTTTGACAATGACTACAAGAAGTCATTCTTACCTCAAAAATGGTTAGGGCAAGAGGGTGAGGAAGGAACATGTGTGATTTCAGCACAATTCTACGATCCTGGCCATTCAGGTCCACACTAGACAGCATGTGTAGTTTAGAATCCAGCCAGTACAGGCGGCTTTTTACAAGATCTAGGAGGGGGAAAATACCAAACGTATTTAGTGTCCACATGGAGGAAACCTCCAAAGCATGCTGCAAGAATTGAAACACCCACAGGTTTGAGAATGGTGGCAGTGCTGCCCTGGTTTCTTACCATTACAGGACACCAAGGGCTGCTGCAGTGATGCCTATGTGGCCTGTGCCTCAACTATAATATAGAGCAGTTCAAGAAAAGTTTTACTGTTTCAGTATCTGAGAAGTGCTGATGCCTGGTGTAAGGTCTTCAGCAAACAGAAGCTTCCCTTCCTCAGAAGCTGAAAATAGTTCTCTGAACAATGACCTTGGATTTTGTAGCAAAGAAATCACTAAAGCTCCAGAATACCTCTGGCACAGAGACAAGTTCAACATACCTAGAGCAATTCCATTAGGCCATTGGATTTCTGTTGTCACAAGCTGCTGTCTGTCAAATCCATTCATTCCTGCTTTTTCAATTTTTGCTGGCTCACCCCAGTCTGACCAGTACATAAAGCTGTGAAGCAGAATTTATGTTGTATGATGCACTATAGTACTGTGTAGTATCACTCTTTATTATGACCAATAACTAACAAAGGCTACCTAAGTCAGTTATCAGAACATGTAGTTGGTAGGTCTGCTCTTTTAAAAGAAGCTGGACAAATACTCACCCAGAAATAGGATCTACAGCAATAGAAGCTGGCTCTCTCAGCTCAGAGAGAAACAAAACCTTTCTCTTTGTGCCATCTAGGCTAGCCACTGAAATGGTCTTTGCAGTCGAGTCAGACCAGTAGATATTCTTATAAACCCAGTCAACAGCAATTCCTGCAGGGCTGTGTACATTGTCCAGGATTTTGATGTGTGTTCCAACTTTATCACGGGTATCAATAGAGGCACTGGAAAACAAGAATGACTTGCTTTCAGCCACTTCTTCCACAGATACTATTCCTTGGCACACCTCAGCAAGTACTGCACAAGATTTCAGGCAGAAGATGCCTTGTGTGGCACAGAGTGCCTTTTGCACAGAGGTAGCAGCAGTTACTGGGATGTGCATACAGGCATACACATTGATGGCTGTGGGAACTTGCATCAACTGTATTTTGTCTTTAGGAATCACCAGGAATCTACTTTTCATTACCAGATACTAGAGAAATAGCTTGGGTAAAACATGGGATGGTTTAAGGAAGTACACTAGGTTCAGAGGCTAAGCCTATTTACCTGAAGATTGCTTTTTGGCTGAAGTCTGCCCAGTAAAGCTTTTGCTCAGCAATATCAGCATCTAGAGCTATAGAGTTTCTTAGCTGCTCTACAAGCTGAATGTATTCTTTTCTCTCAAGGCCAATCTTCCTGATGTCCCGGCGGTTGGTGAAAATTAGACTTGGTTCTTTCCCTGTGAAAAGAGTTTAAGTGTCATCTGTACTTCCAGATATTCTTATTCACGCTTTTCTTTTACAAAAAGGTTTTAGAATCATCATATTTAGTATTTGCCATTCCACATTTGGTAGCAGATGCTGACAGAGGTCTTGGCTGTACCATACCTCATCCTTTTCTCCCTCCACAACTTGATGGGGAGGATCCTCCTGCTCAGGGAGCAGACACAAGCAGTTTATGTCAGGCAGCTTTAAGTACTGTATCATGGCATCATTCAAAGTGTTAGTAGTGATCAGTAACACCGCAACAACTAGTGTAAAAACCACAGTAGTATAAACATCACTTGCATCACTTGCTGACTCATTTTAAAGTGGGGATATAAAAGTCTTTTGTCAACACTCACCAACTGCCTTGCACACCCCAGTAGCAAGATCCATCTGATAACCACGGCTGCATTCACATTTGTAGCCCCCTTTCAGGTTGATACAGATCTGACTACAGATACCAGGGTTCTGACATTCATCAATATCTGTAAAAACAGAAATTCGGTTTATGCTCACCTCCAATATCACCAGCAGAGTCCACATTAAACTACTACAGATACTTGCCTCCACAGGTTCTCCTGTCCAGAAGCTCAAACCCAGCTGGACAGTCACATTCATAGCCAATAATGAGATCTCTGCAGATATGAGAGCATCCACCATTGTTCACCAGACATTCATTGACATCTGGAAGAGAGAATTGGCCACTTATGAGAAAGCATGCATGTTTAGTCTTGTCTTAGCTTAGTTTAGTCTTAGCCATGGAGCATTTTACCAGGCACAGATCCATTTTCTAACAATGCCTGCCACATCTGATAAACTGTTGTGGCACTTGAAGTCACGTGCAAGAGAACCCCCTCAAATTCATGTTTGCTCAGCTAGCAGCACCTTCTGTGTGTTACAAGCAGGCAGCAATAAAGATTGAGGCTCCTGGAGTGTTTCTAATGCATTCAAGTGCCTTCCTGGCTGCAGAGGAATCATCCTATCAGCCAGTCTGGCTAGGATAAAACTAGCCTGTGAATTAGGTTGGCCTTAGCTGTAAGTTTGCCACCAAGAAGTGCCAGTGGGCATTCCAGCTGACACCTGACAACTCAGGGGCTATATCCAAGTATATTTCGTAGTCAAAACTGTGCAAAGAGTTTATTCACTTACCACACTCCTTGAGGGGCTCATCACTCCAGTCCTTGCAGTCTCTCTGCTGGTTACACACTTTATTAATATCTATGCATTCTCCACTTCTGCACTTGAATTTTCCAGGCCCAGAGCACTGAATAACTGACACAATGAAGATTGTGAGGGTGACTACCAGCTTCAAGAGATACTCTGCAAAGGCTTCATTCTTGCCCAGTTCCACGCTTACCATTGTTACAGTTTGCCTCATCTGTGCCATCCAGACAATCTCTCACACCGTTGCACTGCCTGCTGCCATGGATGCAGTTCCCATCCTCACATCTGAACTGGTCTGGTCTGCAGGTCCGAGAAGCTGAGGACACAGCCATTACAGACTGTTACTCCCGAGGTTTACTGAGGCACAGGAGATAACAGAGGAGCCCAGCAGCACCTCCTGCAGAGGGACCAGGTGAACTTACGGCAGTTGATTTCATCGCTCCCGTCCTTGCAGTCAGGATCCCCATCGCAGCGCCACTTCTGGTGGATGCACTCCCCCGAGCCACACTGCACCTCACTGGCAGTGCACTTCATAGAAGGGGCAGGCTGGCGGCCACACTGCTCCAGAGACTCATCTGAGTGGTCAGAGCAGTCAGCATCATCGTCACACACCCAGTTGAGGGGGATGCAAGTCGAGCTCTTGCACTGGAACTCATGGACTCCACAGGTAGGAGGTGCACACTCCAGCTCATCACTACCATCACTGCAGTCATCTTGACCATTGCAGACAAAGCTCTTGGAAATACATTGCCCACTGCTGCATGTGAAGTCTGCTGGACTGCAGGTCACATTGCCTGGGGTGATGGGAGTAAGAGAGATTGGTACATTATCACAAGAAGGCTGACTTTTTTTGTGAAGGTATTTTGTTTTGCAGCTGTTTGCTGATAGAAGATCAGCATCCTGTATAAGGCAAAAGGGAAGCCTAAATAACAACCTACAGCACACTTAGGTTCCATCCTCCTTTGCCATTGGACATTTTAAGTGATAGGCAACAGATTTGAGCTACTGAGTGAAAATAACCCTCTGAAGTAGCTAGGCTGTCCTGCTCTTCAGACTGCAAGCCTTTCAGAAAACAGGGTCTAACCCTGTGAACAAAAGACAGAAGGCAAGAGAATTGCTAACTCAAGAGTACAGACTAAGATTAGGCTAGCCTGATGCTCAGCATGTACTGCAATTTAAAGTGTTTTGTGCTGGTCCCCAGGACAGCAGTGGCCCTTCTGCCTGGACCAGTGGCAACAACAGACCAAGATCTTGCCTGAGGTGATCCCATGGTTAAGCACACCCATACAATTTATATCAGTACATATTATGTTGCTTTAATAGCAATGTAGCTAACAGCTCAACATGCCTAGGCTCATAGTTTTATCAGCTTCATTAGAAACACTGTCTGTAGATTTACTTGTAGATTAAGGCATTAGTTTGCTGAGTAAGATGGCAACTCCACAGGCACACAGCAGAAGTCTGGAGATCTGTGTAACCTGGCCATCCAGGTTAGGTGGTGCTGATGGAAGGCAGCCCTGTGGCTTTGGTTACAGCAAATACATTTCAGGGCACCTCAGAAAACTCATATGTATGCAAATTATTTTGAATAAGCCAGGAATGCTGCACTCTAATGCTGCAGTGGCAGCTCTACTTTGTACCAGCCTGAACTTGCCACTCAAACACCAGAAATCCAGCTTCACAGAAGTTTCAGGATAGGGCTGTAAAGTAGATCAGCCATGTCCTTACTACACTTTTAGGAGACAATTTGTTAATGTAAGCAGCAATTTCATAAACTCTACAGAGAACAAGTTCTGACATTTGGCTTGCCAGGTGACTAAGCCTACCTACGGCTACTGCCAAAATTAGCAAAGAAGAAAGACACACAATAAAAAGCTTACATTGTTGTAGCTTTCAACTTAGCAGGATAGAGGGACGTTAGAAAAAGTTTGCTTTAAGTGGCTGCAAAACAAGATGAGTGCAGGAGAGATATTGATACTATCAAAAATTTATCTTCCCAGGTGTACTGCCCAGCTAGCTCCTTTCCAGACAAGTCAACTTCAAATAGAGTTATGCAGCCACCATTTCTTCCCTTACCACAATTCTGTTCATCTTCTTCACTGTCACAGTCTTTTTCACCATCACATTTCCAGGACACTGGGATACACTGAGTTGACTGAGGACCACAGCTGATTTCATTTACCCGGCATGTTCTCGTATCTATTGAAAAAAAAAAATTTAAATTCAGTCTAAGAGCTACTGATCTTGGGGTTCAGCATTTGTGCTGAAAATTGAGACTGAAAGGCTTCAGGTCTGGACAAAGTTGCAGTTATTTAAATGCCAATATCTGTATAAATTAATAGAAAAGGCTATACTACTCTGCAGCATTCAGTTACAAAAAGATGTTTCCAGTTCCTAAGAGATTAGTATTTTAAGGGTAACTTTGTAGTGGTAGCTTTGTGATTGCACACCAATTACACTGCAGCAGCTCAAGCTACCACAAATAGTACTAGGGAGCAGTAATGCCAAAGTGCACTAGGACTTGGGGCTGAAGTATTCCCCACTGTGGATCCTATTAGTGCTGGAAAATGACATTTCTTGGATCTATATTGCTTGAGGAGTTATGATACTTCAGATCAGAGTTGCTAATCCCAAGACCTCACAGTCAAGCCTCTGTGCTACTGCTCTGTGCTACTGACTCTTACATAGTCAGATTCTGAGTCCCTACTCTGGGAGTATTGGGACTGCACTTGCCAAGCAGCTGCCTTGGAGAACAGCAACCACTTGGTGGACAAGCCACAGTGACAGTCAGGCCTGCCACGTTCTACTTGCTGCTTCTGAATGTGAGCAAAACCTGGTACTTGTTATCTCCTCCCAGCAGAAGTGCAAGAGTGCCCATTCAGCTCTGCATCTTTTTAAGCAGGAAAAAGTCTCCTCAAGACCCTGACAAGGCCAAACACTTTGGAGGGTGCTCCCCAACAAAAGCCATCCTTGCTCCAGGAGGAGAGCCAGACTGAAAGCAGGCAAGAGGTCAAAATGCTCTGTTGGAGTCCTTCTGGCTGCCCTGGATTGTCTGAGACCCTGGCAGGAGGGTCTGGGACCCTGGCAGAGAGCCCAAAATGACACCATCTTTAACCTCAGTCCATGGGAGAAACTGCCAACCTTGTACAAAGAATTACAAGCCATGAGAGTTTGATATAAATAGTAGTTAGTTTATCACAGGGTGCAAATGTAGAATTTGGGGTTTCTAGAATGGAGTCAGGGAAGGCAAGAAGGAGCAACCAGGGTGTGGCCCTGTCCTTCCTCCTTCTTGCTCTTGTCCTCCATCTTTTGCTCTGGTGGGTCACAGGGGAATGGTTTGGAATGGAAGTGACATGTCTAACATAGGTAGTAGGTATTGGTAATTAATTGTAAATAAAAAATACATCGTGGATGATGGTTGGGTCAGAGAAAAGGTACAAAAGGTCCAAGCCCTCCCAGCCTGGGGGGAATCACTGTGTGCTCCAGCCACAGCAAGGAAAGGCACTGGAAGAACTGAGAGATATGAAATAATAAACAACTTGGAGAAACCTGAGCTGGCAAACCCAAACTTTTTCTTCTGCTTCTAGCATGGGCTTTCAAGGAAAAAGGACTCTTAACCAACACAACCCAGGAAAACCAACCCCAGGTGCTGCTGCTTGGCTGCTCCCCGGGCTCACTTACGGCACAGCTCGGAGCTCTCGTCAGACGCGTCCTCGCAGTCGGGGTCCCCGTCACACTGCCACCTGTTAGGCACACACTGGCCACTGAGGCACACAAAGTCAGACTCGGCACACGTCTTCTTCACTGCGAGGGAGAAAGAGACACCTGTTTAGGGAGTAGAGCTCGGCTTACTTGTTGCTAACAGGGATCAGCTTTGTTGCCTTAGAAAGTTAGTCAGTATCCTTGTTTTGTGGATGTCTGGTGTCGTCCCCCACCAACCTGGTAAACACTGCTGTTGAACACCTCCTACAGAGTTATTCTGTGCACAGATAAACATTTATATTCAACTAATCAGGCACTGAAGGACAACTGTGGCTGAGGAGACCAAGCAGGTTTGTCTATTTTAGCTGCCGCTTTGAACAGACTTGAGTTAACATAAGGCCTACTGACATTAATATTTAGGTTCTGAACTCTGAGTTTATAGTCAAGGCATTTGATTTGTCACTAGAGAAGCATGGTATTATGTAACCCAAGGGTAATAGTTTAGGTTTGCTTGAGGAGACTGGCAGTTCAGCCACACCAGTGATGGATACAGAGTATGCTTTGCCTGGTCTCCAAGTAAATCTAGTCATCTATCTTGGCTTCTATGTCTGCTTAAAGCAAGGGTTGGCAGCCAAAACTAGACTTAATGTTTATAGGAGACACAGCAGAATCACTTTCACATATAAAACAGGGCTTTTAACCATGGAATAGCCAACAGCAGAGTGCTAATAGCAAACATTTTCTATTATGTATTCAAGCAACAACTGAGAACAGGCTTATAGTCTGTTCCTGTCAGTCATCACTCTCACAAGTGAAGAATTTTGGTCACAAGCTTTGTCTCAGTTGCCAATTTCAAGAGAGTTAGATAACACTCAGGAAAATTCAATTGCCTTAGATGGATACAAGGAATCAAAAGTGGTTATTCTATGAAATTAGTCCTTGTATTAGGACTGCCAAAAGTGGTGGACAGGACAAGCATCTCTCCAGCTATCCACTGTTAAACTCCCCATTTCCAACTAGCAAGCACTACTACAGAGGTTTTATTTGGATTACTCACCACAAGCACTCTCATCACTGCCATCTGAACAGTCTTCATCACCATCACATTTCCATATTTGAGGAATACAGCGTCCATTGTCACAGGCAAATTGGGATTCTTCACATTTTGCTCTTGCACCTTCAATTAAAAAATGAACCTAAGCCTTGATACTGTTAAGCAAAATACTTCCTCACTTTCCCCACTGACCAAGAACATACCCAGCCTAATAAAGAGCATAACATCAACATGAAACCAGATCTGAGCTCCAAATCTTGGCAATCACCTTATCCAACCATGAAAGTAGAGCCAAAAGCTTTCCTTCACAGCACAAGTGCAGAGTTTAAGCACCATAACCATCCACCTGCCAAACAGCAGCAAACAGTCTCAGTGTTATTCTTACTGTTTTGTCCTTCAAGACAGGGTCAGGCCTGAAAAAATATGTGCCCACAATTACTTCTGCTGTCTCACACCTAGCATCACGGTCTCAAAACTCTTCAAACTCTAAGCAACTGGGTTTAAATTTGATTAATGTCAACCTGGATTAGCATTTCAATGCTCTGCTGCTAACACATTACAGCAGAATCCCCAAGACATCTGTAAAGGTAGCTTAGATAACTGCTTTGTAGCTGAGCAAGTTTTCATGCTTTATGTTGCTCCTCAAACCGTGGCACCCAGAGACATTCATTGGCATACACCAAAAAGAACTGTGATGCTAAAAGAGTAAAGTAATTTATCACTTCCTTCTGGAATCAAGTCCACTGTCTCAGAACTGGTAAATCTTGATTTGTTGGACCTTAAGTAGGGCATTTTCCAGAGTATCTTCAGCTCTACAACTGCATGACTCTGTCCCTCAAGAGAACGTGCATTTTCTTGGAAGTCCTGTTATATCTGTCCCTAAAAGCAGCAGCCTGCATCTTCAGCAGCTAAGCCAGAGCTGTTCCACTCAATGCACACAGGAAAGTGTGTGAGACTGTGCATCAGTATTGGCTGCTCATGCCTCCAGCACGATGCAAGATTCCTGATCTATCTTGGTTTATTGCATCACTTAGTGAGGGTGCTTTTTCCTGCCATGCCAGAGCTCAAAGGGTATCAAGTTTTACTGGAGTATTATTTGCTATTTTATATCCTCTCTGTATGATGTGCAAGACAGTTTCCAAGCAGAAAGGAGGTACTCAGCCACTTTATATTATATTGGCTAGACATCACGCATGAGGTACTCACAAATGCTGGACAGTACAAGCCAGAACAACATGAGCAATTCTGTGTGCTGAATGTCTCATGTAAATCCATGATTGAAGACGTGAAACGGCATCTTACTGAATTCTGCTAATGTTTTAATAGCCTTACTGGAGGAGTGAAGCAGCAACCCACTTGTTAGAACAAATTTAACAACTTTTTTTCATGGGAACTGCGTTCAAAAAGTACCGAAAATCAGAACATCAGCTCCTGTGTATACTGTTTCCTTTTCTGGCTGGGAATCACACCAGCATGTGCTTTCTAACAGCGTGGTTTTGTAAGCTACTACTACTGCTTGGTCATGAGCTGTCAGTCAATAATCTTGCCTCGTGCTAGACAGCACACCCCAGCCACCAAAGAGTGGGAGTAAATGCCACAGTCAGAATCTTGTTCTAAGCCTGATACCTTGTTGTCCAGCAACCTCTAAAAGAAGGTTAGAGTTGTAAGCCCTGCTCACATATTCCAGGTTTTACTGCTACATAAAATATGTAACAACTGACTCCTGCTGCTTTTGGGACTTTCTCATCCAGGCATTCAGAGTGTGAGCAGTCAACCTTTCCCAAAATAGCACACAGAGATATTAGACTAAGCCTGCCACTAAGGAGATCCTGACATAACTCCACGGTCCTTAGTTGCTCTATTTCAAGCTAGAATAATGAGAAAAGGCTTGCTGAGGCTGCCTAGTACATTGTGACTTACAAATGTAACACCATTTTGACCAAATGCTACAGGGAAGCTACACACAAGGCTAACAGAAACCACAGATGAGCTTGGAGTAACAGCTTTAACTTTATAACCACAATCCTAACAACAAGCCATTCCAAGAAGATGTCATTGCTTCTGCAGCTGATACCAAGCGAAATGTCAGAGCAACTACTTTTAGCCCACAAACAAGTAAAAGAATTGACAAGACCTGATACCCACACAGGTGCACAAAGGTAAAGGTCAGCATCTGCTACTGCTCCTGAAGATGTCTGTCAGACCCTAACAGCCACCTGAAATGAGCTCCAGTTAGGATAGCTAGTTACAGCAAGTAACTCTGACCCCCTGTCTTCCCCCAGGCACCGTTGTACAATGCCAGGTAACCATTTAGTAACATACTACCAGTCTAATCCAGTGCTATTAGAGGCAATGGAGTCATACCTCAGTTGCAGTCACTAGACACCTCATGCTTTTTGTATCACCATCAATTAGCCACTAATTCAAAGCTCCTCTTAACGTGCTCTTCTACAGTAGAAGCACTTTCACACATTTTCTCTTCCTTGGAATACAGCTTAGGGTGAAAAATGCCGAGAACCAGGAACATCAGAGCCTGTGATTGCTAACACAAATTATTTTACTCTTCCCCAGGTAACCACTTCCTAGAAGTTGGCTCGTAAGCAGCAGTGGGCGTGGGGTGAAGGAGCACAGTTACAGTGACTACCCAGGTTAAACCACCTTTCTCCATATCTCTGCTATCACTGTTAGTCTCAGCCCCTCAAGCAAGTTGCCAGATTACTTGTCTGGGCAGCTTCAAACATGTGACACTTGTGTACTGTCATCTGACACCAAGTCCCAGAAAAGCTTCCAACCGTGATTGGGAAACCTTGCGAGAGCTCATATAGGAACGAGCTCAGACTTTTCCCAGCCCCTGGCAATTACAGCTACTAGCAGAAAAGAGGTGATGGGGCCAGTAACTCAAACTGAGGGAACAACAAGATTAACTTGGTTAGCTAGCCTACTAATTACCCTCCACTGCGTATATCTTCTGATGATTCCTGAGTGCAGCAGCAGCCTCAGTGCCAGCCAGCTTGGTCCTTCATTCTACAGCAATTTAACCACGTCTGCTGGGGACCAGGCATGGCAGCACCCTACAGGGCTGGGAGATGAGAGGTGACTACACAGACATTTCCCCTCTCTCTCTTTGTATGAGGACTGGATACAACAATATGCTGGCAGGGCTCTACCCGACATACCTGACTGCTGCTATAGGAAACACCGCCAAGATGAGACACTCAGGCCTCCTTCAGGACAACAGCCAGGAGATTTAAGAGCTATACGACAGTGCAGACCTCAACTGCCCACCTCCTACCTGGGAAAGCAGGCTGGAGCTCAGCTTCTCAAGGAAGAAAGGAGTCAGCCAAATTATTACTACCTCCGCTTACGAGCAAAATATTTTTAAATGAGCATCCAACTGGCTCAGCGTGCAGGACCTCTGCCGATAGGGGCAACAGCTCCTGCGCCGGGAGGCAGCCCTGGAGCCGGCCACGAGCAGCGCCACCGGAGAGCGCCCAGCCCCGGCAGCGCTCAGCCTTGCCACCAGATGGAGATCCCTCACGGAGCTTACTCCGGACCCCGAGCCACAGCCATGCCAACACCGCTGGATAACACAAAGCCCAAGTTGCGCCGCAGTTTGACAGCACCTCACCGCCGCCAGCTTCGCAGGCGCGCCTCTTTCCCCCTCCGCAACAGAGCCCCAATCCTCCCCGACCCCTCGTGTCAGCCCCAGCCCCGCAGACCCTCTCCCTGAGCAGCGATCGGGAAGCCGGGCCCCTCCCGCGGCAGGCGGGTGGCTCCCGGGGCTCGGTGCCCCCTCACGGCTCCAGGGCCCCGGGGGGAAGGCGGCGCCCGGCCCGGCTCGGGGGGCGGCGGGGCCGCGGCGGCAGCGCCCCCCTGCCCACCCGGGAGCCCGGGCCCGCCCCGCTCTCCCGGGCGGCGGGCAGCGCGAAAGAGCGGGAGAGAATAACGACAGCGAGGCAAAAAGAAAGGGCGGTGGGAGAGAACGAAATCGCCGCGGGGATCGGAGAGCCCCTTCCCCGGCGGGAGCCGCTGCCCCGGCCGTGCGCGCCACCGGCCCGCTCCCCCGGCCCCGCACTCACCGTCGGCGGCGGCGCGCAGGCAGCCCAGGGCCAGCAGCGGCAGCAGCAGCGCCCAGCACCGCGGGACCGCCCGCGGGACCGCCCGCCGCCCCGCCGAGCCGCGCCCGCCGGCCGGGGCGCCCGGGGCTCCGCGCTGCCGGTCCAGCCGCATCGCCGCGCCGGGGACGGGGTGCGCGGGCAGGCGAGCGCTGCGGGCGGAGAGCCGAGGAGCAGAGGCGGCAGCCGGAGACATGCACGGGGGGGAGGCCGTGCCCGCGGCGCTCTTATAGCAGCCGCCCGGCCGCCCTGCGCGCCCGCTGTGACTCACGGCGCCGCGCCGGGCCCCGGTTGGCTCAGCAGCGCCGCCCGCCCCCGCTGCCTCCTGCGCGGCACCTGCGGCCGGCGCGGCGCTCCCGCACAGCGCTCACAGCGCTCACGGCGCCCGGCGCTCTCCGCACAGCGCCCGGCGCGGCTCGGCGGGGCACGGGCGGCGCGGTGAGTGGCGCTGCGGCGGCGCGGTGCTGCGGGCAGAGCCCCCCGTGCCTCCCCGCCAGCCCCGCCCGGCCCTACTTGCGCAGGGCGGGGACGGGCACGGTGCGATCCCGCTGCCGGACCCGGCAGTCCCGCCGGGAGAGGGTCGGGAAGCGGCGGCTTTGTTCGCCCCGCGTGTCCCCAGCGCCGCTGCCGCCGCCGCGGGGAGGGGGGGACGCGGCTCCCCCGGTCCGGGCGTGCCGAAAGCCGCGCTGCCTTCCAAGCAGCGTCTCTTCCACGCGGTGCCCACCGCCCCATGCGCACATGCTGGCGTGTCCGGGCGGTTTTCTCCTCCCTCTGTAGCGGGACTTGATTTAAAAAGAAGCAGGCGCGGTTGTAGAGGAAGGAGAGCACTTCTTCTGCGTAATCCGAGCGAGGGATCGCAGTTAATTAGTAATTTTGCGAAGCGTTATGTGTAATTGCAGGCTTAACCTTTTATTTGAGGAGGAGGATTGGTAGTTTTATACCTCTTCTCTGGTGTTTTATACATCCAATTATGTCTCGGTGAAATGTGGATAGAAAAGAAGGGCTGGTAAAATGCAAAGTTGCGTTTGTACACAGCACTCTTGGAATTCGAAATTGTGCTTTCTAGAATACTCTGCTTTTTAAAAAAAAGTATTTTTCTAGACTTGCTGGTTTATGGTGGTACCGTGTGCTGTGCTTATAATACTGTTGTGCAGATACAAACCTCAGCAAGCAGCTCCATCCAAAAATGACAAAAAAGCTGGTTGCTGTTTCTTCCCTTGGAAATGAAGTCTTGATCTATTAGCCTAATACTCAAATCTTTTCCAGTAACATGAATGATTCCTCCAGTGAAGCGAGTATCTTTGATTTTCCGTGTTTCCTCAATGTCATAACATATTTCTTTGTGTTATTTGCAGAGTGAAGCTCTTTTTGATTCACATCCAGTTGTATCATGACTACACTGAAGACAAACCATACTACTGCATGGATAACTTTAGAGCGGATTATCTCTTGTAATTCATGTAATGAATGACTGGACATGTCATGCAAATGGGCAAACAGTTGATGTGTCAGAGACTTGTTTGAAAAGTCAAGATTTGATTTCATGTAGCTGAAATACATCTGGGAATTATATTTCTCATATGTCTGTAAATATGAGGAGAACATTTCCAAGTGTTTGCCTACCTACAGCCCTTCCACCTCCTGGCCTCAGGGGCAAAGACTGCTTTCCCAGCCTGCCTGGTATGTGGCATTAGATGCTACAGCCTTGTTCTTGCACACATATGCTGCTTCAAGCAAGAAAAATCTTTTCTGTACACAGGGCTTGACTGGGTGGCTCAAGAAGGTGGCTTAGTTTAAGTAGTATGTTGAAAACATAATTCTCCTTGCAGATCTTCAACACAACGTACCGCCTTCAGTGCTCACGGCTGCGTGGTCTGCCGTGCTTTGAGCTGGGCAGCAGTTTCATAAATGTCCTGCTGTTGTTACAGAAATATTTTATAAGCCATATCCTGAGTGCAGCAATAGACAAGAAGGCTCCAGTCATGCAGAAATACAGAGCTGGATGTACCTTGGTGTATCCTGGTAGCTGATGGCCTTCCTTGTCTGTCTTTGGAAGATATGGATATACTGGAGGGAAAAAAAATATTCTTTGTGTGCTGCGTTATGGCTGCTCCATGAGAATCTGCTCCTGGCTTTGTGATGGGGGTCCAACTTTCTATCTGGGATGTACCTAGCTCTTTGAACACCCCAGGGTTTGGATTCCAAAGCAGAACTTGGTACAAAGTAATTTTTATGATTTCAGCTATATTAAAGTTCTTCAGTGAGTTATGAATTTTATAAAACACAGGCTTTGGTGGAATCTCCATAAAGGGATCTCAGACAGAAAAGTTTTCTCCACCCTTTTTCACCATACTTACAGGAACTCTGTTCAAGAAAGGGGCAGGAATCCTGCTGGATATGAGATGGTCTGCAAGATGAGAGCCATCTGCTCTGATGTTTCTTGCCTTGGCAGCAGCTATAGTCTTTCAAAGGCTTGTGTAGTGTGGGAGTAGGAAGGTCTGGGGCGTCTGCAGTGGGTACAATGAATAGAGAGTCACTTGTTCATACAAAGAGACAAGCCAGGATATATCTGTACAAGAGAACAGAATAAAATTGTGGGTTTATGTCTGTTGAAAATACACTCACGTGGGGGAACAGCAGCCCTGCTGTGCTAGTGAGAATGTAGGAGCAAAGCACCCAGGAGGGCCTAAGGTTTGGGAAGGGTGATGGATTTTGTAGGGAGTGTCAACTGGGTCTTGAAATTGTAACTCCTTTATTCATTTTGTCTGAGGAAATGCATTAACATTTACTTTGTTTCCATTAGTGACCTGCAGCCTTTGTTTTTTGCCGTGTGTGTTTGCGTCAAGCTTCTTCAGCTTTGGGGAAGGCAGGAAGTGCAGGCAGCAGGTGGATGAGAAAGCCTCAGTACAGAGAGGGAGAATGAAGGGAAACCTGGCATTGCCATCTCAGTTATGCAAGTTCCCATAGTCGAGTGGTACGTGGTATTAAACATTTTACATAATTGTTTTATTACTGCTAATTGTTTTTAGCCAAGTCTCCAAATCTCCACCCTGTTCTCTGCCTGTAGCTCGTGAATATTCTTGAATATGTGATGTTCCCTTGAAAAAGCTGGAAAGGGCTGCCAAGAAGCTAAGTGAACCACTTAGGCATTGCCTTCACCTTAAAACATCACACAACAAGAAAAGGCATCGTGTGACCTTTCCTTTTGGGAATTGTGGCAGATATTGGCTCCCTGAGGCTTTCCAACATCAGTTCACTGGTTTATGCATTTGGGCTTATCAAAAAGCAGATAAGTGGTCCCATCCTTTGGTTTGAATCCTTTGGGGTAATTAATTTACTCTGTTAGTTATAGAGTGTAAAGCCAACTTACAAGAAAAAATAAAGAACAAAAAGGACCTTCTGGAGTATATGTAACATGAATTCAGTGTGTTTTGTTCCCTTTCTCTTTTTGCCCTAAAGACCATAAAACTTGCACTTCTGAATGAATTCCTGAAGCACTGGGATTACTAATTCAGCCTTAGGTCTTAAATCAATGGGACTTTTGCCTTCAGCTCCTTTGGTGAAGGACATGAAGTGAGGATGTGTCTACAAATATTCATCCTAATCTAATAAAAGGAAGGCCTCATGGGTAGAAAAAGCAGCAACTATGTATTGTGGGATAACTCCCTGCATTAGGATCAGCTGCAAAAGTATTTTCTTCATTGTGTGCTGGCATTAAAGACATCAACTGCTTGTGAGATTGCATGCCTGAACTTACAGTAAATGAAGGAGGTGTGTTCATGGCTATATTTTGGACGTGCAGAGCCAGGATCTGTGTTACTGACTTCACAGGAGTTGTACAGAGGGTGAGAGAGAGAGAGAATGCATCCTTTGGGAATAATTTAAAATAGGTATGTGCATGAATCCTGATTCCTGTGATTGCACGTCTGTATCTGAGGGATAAATTGGCCTATTTTTTCTTTTGTGAAGGCTCCTCTGCAAACTGTGTGAAGTATATACTCTTGTTAAAAAGTTCTGCTCACGTCCATGGTCTGTGTTCTGTCTGCAGCTTTACACAACAGGAAGGGGAACAAAGAAACATATACAACTTTCCAGTAAAAATGCACCATTCCTGTGTTCTTCAGGATATCTAGAGTGAATCAGGGCTCACAGAAAAGTCCCCTTTATCCACCATCATCATCTGAGCTGTAAAAATGAGGCAGAACTTAAGTTTCACTGGTGATTTTAATCCACTTTTAAATTTTTCTTATTTTTTTAATTGTTAGTGGTACAAGAAACATATAGTTCATCTCTGAAAGAGAATAGAAAACACTAATTTCTTTTGGCTGTATTCTTCACAATGGCTAAAACAATGGATACAATTCCCAGTATCAACACCAATTGGAATTTGCTGCTGCTTTCTGTGAGGACAGGATTTCCTCCTTTGTGCTGCAGGCTGGTCAGTTTTCTTTGTATGGTCCCTTACTAATGGGGCTCCCTTGTTTGTGAGCATGTGTGATACAAACACAAATGCATTTTCCTTAGTTTTACAGTATTAGAAGACTTCATAATAGCTGTGTCATGTTAGGAACAGAACCTTGGAAGCATTTAATTTGTTTTCAAAACACAAGTTTGCATTTCATTAGTGGTACTGTGCTGTGTGTAAGCCTGGAAATTAGAGAATTTTGTATTTTAAGTCAAGCTTTGGAACCAAAATATCCACTTTTTTTTTAAAAAAATATTTTTAAAATTTTTTTTTTAATTTGTGTGGTAAGACTTTAGTTGCGAAAAAAAAGAGCCTTCATTTCTGTCAGATGTGGCATAGAATGTGGTTTCAGAATACACCCTTACCAATTTTGCAGCTTTTATATTTGTCTTTACATATATATTTAATATATGTATATATTTATATTTATATACTTTTTATATTTGTCTTTACAAATGAGAAACTCTTTAGAATATCATGCCCTATGTGACACCAATTCAGTATGCTTAGTAATAAACCAAATAAAACATGATCTTGCTGATACTGCAAGATTTATTATACATGAGCTGGAGTATATTCTGATCAGATTTTCCTTTAAGAAAACCTGCTAGGATGAAAATGTAATAAAATTCCACTGGAAGTGCATGTTTGTGAAGTTTTCCAGTGGAAAAAGAGGAATTGGAAGTTTCATTTTCTTTAATGTACACTGTATCACAGTCTCTATGTTCCCCTTTGTGGAAGTACACATGCATGCACCTGGTAAATCTGACATTTGTGTCAGATATACTCTGTAGTGGAGAAGGATATTAATATTTGTTTTCTTATTTACTAAGGATGAAAAATTATGTGGTGTACGTTAAAAAGAAGAAATGTGATTAGGTGGGTTAAAACTTCTGATTGTGGTATTGTGCCTGTAGAGCATAGAAAATAGAAAGGGGAATAAGACATTACTGGCAAGCTTGGAGTGAGCCATGATGATCTTGCATTATTTTGGAGCATTTAGATTTAGAGAACAATGAGGAAACAGAATACAGTGTATTATCCTGAATATAGAAATCCTGGAATATGTTCTTGGCTCACACAAGAGGTAACAGATATTGCAGAAAACCTGTGTGTACCTCTGTGTAGGGACAAGCAGCAGAGAACTATGCTGGGGGAATTCTCACTGTTCTGGGCTGATAGACTGTGGGACTTGCTGATCCAAAAAAGAACAAACGAAGGACATGGTGAGAGAAGTGCCCTGGGCTCATCAGTTGTTTGGACTTAACAGTGGATTGAGGTTTTTTTGTCCCATCATTCTTACAAAAATGATTTGTTGTTACACTCTGCATTGCCTACTCACATTTTAAATGCAAATATCATTTTTCTTCACTGAGGGTGTTGTAAACTCTTGCCATTTTCATTCATTAGCCCTTCCTCTTCCCCATATGTTTAAGTTTCACAATCTTTCTTTGGATACCCTTTTTAGGGAAGAGGTGTAATACTCGACAGGCAAATGGTCAAGCTTGTCTCTGCTGCAGGTGGTGTTTGGCAAGAAGTGGCAGACAGATTTACAAACTGAGGAAATGCAATATAACAGCCCTCCCTTACGTTTTAACTTACTTTGAAATTGACCACTACTGATGCATTTGCATCTGTCTGCAAGATACTATTGTTCTGCATATTGAAATATTTTTAGATTTTGCTTACAAGGAAATTGCTTCTGTGAAATTAAATGATGCTATGAAATACGGTTTCTGAATCTCTTTCAGTAGTATAATGTGTATAATAAAATGTGTCTGCCTATAGCAGTACATAGACTCCACAGACTTTAATTCTGCAAGTTAAAAATCAGCTTTCTTAGGCCTGGGCCATCTTAGGACATACCCAGATAGGATAGATATCAGTATATTCTATCTTTCAAGTTCAATTGTTTCCTTGTTATAACTGATTTCAAAGGGAAAAGGAAGGTTTTGTGATTATTTTTTGCTTACAATGAGACGTGTACTGTAAATCTGATCAAGAGTACCCTGATGTCTTGTTTCTGCATTACTCAGTTTCCTTCTAATTTACACACAGAATTTCTGTATTCTGTCAGTTTTGTTCCGGTTGCTTCAGAGACTGAGATTTGTGTTCAGTGACTCTCTTGCCCTCTCTTTTCCAAGCTAAACTATCCACACTCTTTTAGGCTCTTCACTGTTGAGAGACCATTCCTCCAAACATTATGATGGGGATCATCATCAGGTGATGGATTAAAGGTGGATTAAAGCTCTCCCAGCTTTAATCCACCTTTCCTAGGCTTGGCTGGACAGAAAGGTAGGTGGTGTTCCAGGGCTCAAAGAGCTCCACAGGAGGATTTTTAAAAGTCTTCCATGCTGACATTAAGCTGACACTGATCATTTTCCTTGCTGGAAGCACTTTGGGTGATACCCTGTGCTCTCCCTCTGCATCAGATGATGTTGTCAGCTCTGGTGTACATAATCCATCTACCCTAAGTATTTATCCCGAGGAGCAAATGTACCTTTATAATCAGAGGAGAGAAATGGACATTTGTGCATGGCCATTCAGAGACATTTATACAATTTCTGTTATTTAGTTTTTATATGGGCTGTCTGTTAAAGTGTGTTGTCCATGAGGCCTAGTAGGCCTCTCTGGCAGCAACAGTCCAACTTTGTGTCCTTAACTTTGTAACCCTCCTAATTTCTAGATTGTTGGTGATGATATTTAAGATTGGTGATACTACTATTTGATAGGTCCGATGGCTGATCATCTCTTAGAAAACTCCTTAACACTGAAGTTTTATTTTTATCATTACTCCTCATATACCTCGTAAGCTATATATGGTACTCCACCTGGCAAATGGTTTTACAAATTGCCAGCCTTTGCTGTTTAACTAATAGTTTTCCATTTTCATCCCATTTAGAGTCTTTACTGAGTGATATGTTGACTTGATCGAGCTAATTAGTTGAAAAATTCAGGTGGCTTATTGAAAGAAAGAGTGAAGTTAGCTGGGTACAAGTTCTGGTAAATCCCAATTGCTTTCTCCCATTTTCCAAGCACACATGAAGTTTATGTAGTTTTCTGTTCTGTATTTGTTCTAACACTTAGTATATTATTGCAGTTGAGGCTGTAGGTGACTGGTGACCAGCTGGAGAAACTTCTCCCTTTGTCTTGCTTAAATATAAACAATGTTCATTTTGTCCTTCCAAAGCACAACTTAGGATAGAGACTGTCTTTGCCACTGCAAGATCGTTGGAGTTTCATTTCTGCTCTACTTGTACTGTTTCCTTTTTTTCCATTAACCATCCTACACTTGATGGCATTGTCATTGTTCTGTTGAAAAGTGAATCAAGTATTAATTTAATTAAAGAGCTATACTTAGAGGATCTTTGATTTTAGTATCATATTCAGTACATGTGCAGTGGGCTTTCTTCTTTAATTTATTAATACATTGAATGATCATTTGAAGGAATTGCAAACTCTTGAACACTCTAGTTCTCTCAATTTTTTAATATTTGATCTCATACAATAACATATTCAATAACTTAATTAATTTGATTTAAAGTGAGTTGGCTGGTGATCATCCAAATCTTATTTTACCAGCTCTGATGGGGAAAACCTAACAGGAAAAAAATCCTCAATTACAATAATATTGGTTTATTGGCTACGTGGTGAAGATAGACCCATCATTCATGTGCTGAAGTAGCCAGAACTGACAGCAATCAGTAGTATGATTTTCTGTGTAGGGAAAGTTCAAGTGAAAATACAAGGTCCTGACATATCTTTCCTCCATGTAACACTGTAGAGCTGTGCCTGCAATCCTCTCTGGTAACCCATATCAGACTCCAGCTCTATCCCATTAGGATCTTTCTGACTGATTTTGCTCTTCTTTTTTTTTGCTGAAGTCTGTCACATCATTAGTAGGCAAAACTACTGCACAGCCATAAACATTATTTCATTTTACCGGAAATCTTTAAAATATAGGTAAGTATCTTTTCAAAGATGTGTTTGTGTCATGGTTGCAATTTTATCATGTCTCTTTTATTCCTTGGAGATCCATTTTATCATGATCTCTGCAGTTAGTTTCAGTGTCAATACACCATAGCATGTTCTGTTACACGAAGATAAATCTTACTTGCATATAGCAAGGGATTCTTTAGGCTTTTCAACTGCAGTTACTTTCTCTGTTTTTTTTTTTTTTCATAAGAATATTGCTGTGATGATACTGAACAGCAGCCCAGGATATCTAGATGCAGTTTATGGCTTGGCTTTGTAGAAATCTTTTTCAAATGTTCTTGTGCAGATCAGGTTTTTGATGCCTCTTTTCCAAGTAAAATGAAGGAAAAAATGGCCCCAGTATCAGAAGGCACTTCCAGGGGGGTGTCTTTATCAATGCTTGGCAAGGGCTCAAGTAATTTAGTAGTAAATGCAGGGGAAATAGTGACTGGATGCTTCAGTCCTCACGACAGCATTTAATACATTACCAGATTTTTTTTTTCAAAAATGAAAGCTTAGAAAAATTTTAAAGTACACCATAAATCAACCATATTGTGGAATAAATGCTATCCATGCCTTTCCCAATGGTTATTATTATTACTGGAGCTCTTGGCTTATTTTCAGGTAAATACACACCACTATTCAAATTTTAAATTTATATTGTTTTTTGTAGAAGGGAATCATTGTCACCTAGTGAAAAGGTTCTGTTAATTTCTATTATGAGATCCTGCTTTCAGACTGATGCTCTCATTACTGTTTATTAATTTTGCAAAAAATTGCTTGCTCTTGTATTTCTTACCATATAGTTGCAGGAAACGACCATATTTTGGGTATTCATTCTGAGAATTCTCAGAGCTTTGTTTCTACACTCTGAGTTTAGGACATGTGATTTGCCATTTGAAAATGAGGTTGCCTGTGCTTTTTGAGTCTCCTTGTCACAGAAACACACTACCTTTTCTCAAGAAATAGTATTAAAATAATGAGTCTCTGATTCATACAGCCGTGATTTTCCTGCAGTTAGGATGGTGAATTCACCCAAGACCCCATATCATTACACTTCTTAAAAATAGAGATGATACAAAGCCAGTAATGGATGATGGTAGAAAATTAAGGCTGCAGAAAAAGACACTGAAAGAACTGTGTTAAATGGAGGACTCGGGAGATTTACAGACTATAAATAATTGCGGAGATAATAGTTTAAATGAAAGAAGGGAATTACCCGCGTTCTCAGAAGAAAGAAAGACAAGGTGCAATGGCCTGAAGCTGAAACAGGAAAATGTGAAGTCATGGGAGGATGTTTCTTACAATGAGAGCAATTGTGCAGTGAACCAGAGGGCAGTGCAGTGGCACTGCAGGTGTGGCCCTGAGCGTTCCTGCAAAGTGCAGCTGGACAGATTTGGTGATGCTGATGAGCTTCTCCAGCTGCTAGTTATTTCAAGAGCTTACAAGAGTAAATCTTTTTCTCTACATCGTCTTCATGAGACCTTCTACAGCTTCCAGTCATGTTGTGCCAATGGGCTTTCATCCTGAAAAGCATCTTGGCAGCTAGGATGGTGAGCCCCAGTGGCTTCAGTGAGATAAGGGTCTATCTCGTCTCATTTTCTATTTAAATTAAGTGTGCTTTCTGCTCTGGTTTTCCCAGCAGGCCCCGTCTTTCTCTCACTGTTGCTCACTCAGTAAGTTCTCAGTATCATCTTCATTGTCATGTTCATGTGCACTGCAATGCTTATTTGTTGTGTAAGCATCAGCAAAAGCATGCAAGAAAGGTCCAGTGTGACCCTAACCTGTTTTTTTTTCTTCCCACATCTCTCACTCCATTTGTTGCTGTGCTAGTGACACCATCTATTTCTGACTAATCCCAGCAGGTGAATACAGCTGTGGGGCTTATCTAGGTTTTACTTGGGTTATTTGTAGAAAAAAAAAAAAAATGAGTCTACTTGCATTTTGCATTGGCATTTGACTTGGATATAGCAGAACCTTTGTGCTGTTAACACATTCCAGGGAAAAGCACACAAAAAAATCTTGGGAAAATTCCTGATCCCTTTTCCTCTCCTGATAGGAATTGGAAATTCTAGGTCCTCATTAGTGCAAATTGCCAAGAAAACCTACCCTTGTTTTATCTTTGGTGGTTTTGCTAGGTCGTCACTCCTGTGATGGGAAAGAGCAGGAAATGTCATGCACTGGTCTCCAGGCTGGCCACTGGTTTCAACAACTGGTACTTGATAGTTTGCCCTTGTTCATGGTTATTACACTGCTCTGAGCAAGTAACAAGCAATGAGATTTCCTGCTTTTAACCTGAAAGTTAGCTCAGAAATGGTATTGGGCTCCAAATAAGCAAGAAACTCCATCCTGGGAACACAACTGTTTAACTGCAGAATGGGAATGTGGCCAGGCTCGGTGCCGCATGCCGCTTTTCAGCTGCAGCTGGAAGGCCCATCTGCAGGGCTAAGATCAGAGCAAGATTCAGCCCTTTGTCAGCAGGCTTTAAGTAGCTGAAGGATCTACTCTCTCTCATATTTATTTTGCAGGGAGGGCGTTCTTTGGTACCTCCTGAGAGGCCGTGCTCCACAGATATCAATAATTTAAGCTTTGCGACATTTCTGTGAAGGAACTCGTGCATATGAGCCTGAGGGACAGCCACATGACTGGTTCAGCAGGAAGGCAATTGCCATGTTCAGCTGCCCTGGTTGTTTATCCACTTCTTGCTGCCTCACTGCGCCATGGAGTCCTTAGCGCTGCTTTATTTGTTTTCACTCCTCAGTGCAGTTTCTGGCTCAGAAGTTGATTCTGGAGTAGTGATCCCCAGGAGCAGTGAGTCTGAGGGAAAAAGCTTTGGGTTTGAGAAAACGTAAGCATCTAAATCTTCCCAGACATCCTGAGGCTTGTCAAGGAGGGGCATCTCTTTTTTCTGGGGCTCCCTGAAAATGCTGAGTGTACACACTGCCAACTGGGCACCCTACAAATCCTCCCTGGATAGTGAAGTGCTGAATTTCTCCTGTGCAAACGGATGGCACTTTCTAACTGTCTCATCCTGTTTAAAGAAATGTTGATATGAGCATTTTCTGTGCAGTTTTAGATGTGCTTTCCCTCATTCCAGTTCAGTTTGAGTCCAAATTTTTCAATACGGTCAACACATTTGGCTTTACATTGGGGTACAGATTCTGTATTTGAAACTTAAATAGAAGCTACTGACTCTGAAAATTAAGTACTTTTTATGTAGTCCAAATGCAGGCCTCTGGTTCAGTCAGTGTGTCTGGTTTTCTGCTTTCCACCCCTGTGTAACTGTGGGCCAAAAGAATTCTTGGAGCAGCATCTTGCCAAAGGCACACCTGGCAGCTGCCTGGGTATAGCTGGCTGCTGTGTTTCTGATTTTACTATGGCTATAAATGAAGCAACAAAGCTTCTTCCCAGGCTCCAGTTTTGGATAAAATTGTTGTATTATTTGGCTTTGCATTAGCAGCTGGGGAAGTGCTTATACAGTTGCTTAACTAATTAGTTTCACTCTTATTTTTGAAGAGTTTACTAACAAGAGTTCAGTCCATTACTTTAGCAAAAAGCATTTGTAATATCCGTGAATTGAAATGGTCTGTCAGTGTTACAAATATGTTGGTAAGCAAATGCATATCTGCCTGCAGGAAGGTAGCATATAACATTCTGTGTGGAAGCTGGAGATAGATCATCCCAAATGAAGAAAAAATTTCAAAAAATAAATATTTGTAAATGTGTAGTTGTTCCTTAGAAACCCGAAGTATAGTGATGTGAATCATCAGAGAATTTTCTTACCACTACGACAGAATAAATTAATCTTATATACTATTATATACTATAATCTTATATACTACACTATATTAATCTTGCAATACTATTTTATAGCAGTTTTCATAATTATTAATTATTATTAATTGTTAATACTAATCACATAACAAATAAAATCTTAACGTCTTCACTGAATTTTTAAGGCTCCCAGTGAGACTTTTATCAGACTTGGGGGTAAGCAAAGGCTGGTGTTAGTATTTGCCTTTGTAAACTTACATTTGGCTAAGTGCAGCTGGTGGTAAGTAGTGCAAGACAGACCTGTAGAAAAACTGGGCTAGAACTGCTCCTCCAAAGTAATCTGATCCAACTTCTGCCTCTGGAGAAGGCTGATACTCCTAGAAACTCTTGGGAAATATTGGGAAAAAGCATGTCTTAACATGTTTTTAAAACCTTCCAACAATGGAGGCTCCAGGTCTTTTCTGCAAATTATTGGCTCCTTGGTTTGTTACCTACAGTTTCCCATCTGACATTTAAGATGCACTAAGCTTATGGAGAGGAAATTAACTGTGCTAAGGATGCAATGTTTGTGCTGTGTTTTGGGCAAGATTGAGAGGCTGTGAGGGTATCTTTGCAAATTCAAACTATATAGTTTCATTCCTGGTTAAACAAGCCAGATGCTTGCAGCATGCCTGTCTAATGTATGAAGAAGTTTTCAAGTTTAGCAGAGGTGAAAACTTCAATTACAGCTATCTTATGTGCCAGAAGCAGTCCTAGGATTATGCACAAATTCACCTGATGAATTGATCTGAATGTGACTTGGCAAAAGCTCACACCAGAAGCCAAAAGGATCTGAGTCCTTTGAATAAAATACTCAGTGTGCACACTGCCAGCTGTGCTCCCTACTCATGGCAGTCGTGACGCAGGTGGGTGATGAAATCTTTGCTAGCCAGAGGGCAGGAAGCAGGGAGCAGGATGGCAGCCAGCAGCTTGCTCCCTTTACCGTGTGCAGCTTTTCCCTCTTCAGCCTCCAACTCTGGTGAAAGGGAGCGAGCCAGACCCCTCTCAGGCTCATGTCCCAGCCTTCTGCTGCTTCCAAGGCAAAGCTTTCCATGACGTGGTACTTTTGCACTTGTGGATTGCAAAGCAGGGACAAAGTCAGGTGGCATCTACCCCTGCACTCTGCAGGCTCCAGACAATTATTTTGAAGTGGTTCATTCATGTGGTGGCAGATAGAATTCTCTACATCAATTCCTCACTGAACCAGGCCACAGGGCAGAGAACTGACACAGTTCATCAACATCTCTCTTCCCTTTCAGTCCCACCTTTTCCATTCAGGAACTCCAACATGTTCATGCAGAAAGGCAAGTTTTCTGTCATTAAAACATGAACATCTCAAAGCTCTGTTTGCAGGAGCAATGTGGTTAAACAGCATTCATGGCCAAATTCACTTCTCCCCCGTTCTCGTTTCTAGAGGTAAACTCCACACTTCTGACTTGAAAGGTCAGACTAGGTAAGTGTTTTGTAGAGTTTGCCTCACCAGAAAGATGCCTGAGGTTGTTGTCTTCAGTGGTAATGTCAGAAGGAAGAACTTATTTGAGCACTTGCTGGTGTAGAATTTATTGTTTCTTTACACTCATGTTTGTTAGATGTCTTGACATAAAAGGTGTAACATTCTACTTCCACCTAAATTCCTTGATTTGAATAGTTATCAGCAACAGAATTGCACAGGAAGGCACATATTGTGAGAACAATACCTCCATTATTACCTACTAACACTGTAATCTAATTTGAGTTTAAAGAAAGACCTACATACTAATATCCAGTACAGTACGACAGCTGAATGCATTTTTGTAATACAGAAACACTGATCTCTGACAGAAGGTCAGAGCATTTATGTTTCAGGTATTTATGTTTCAGTGTTATTTGCTTTGCCATTTTTAACTGGTACAAGATTTCAGTTGAATTAATATTTGTCTCCTTAGATGAGCTTTATTTTATTCAGTTTTTGTTTGGTTTTGTTTGTTTGTTTTGTTGTTTAAATGTTACAGTTTGAAAAACATGATGCTGAAAAGACTTTGTTAATTAAGGAGTAATTCCTTACTTGGAACCAAATCTGTGTCTGGAAACACTGAGGACACAAAGGAGCCTTAATTTTCTCATAATGGCCTAGATTAGGGATAATGTTGTAGCTGCAGTGATCAGTCATGGCCTATATCAGAAGCTCGTAGGCTCTGATGTATTTCCCATCAGGGCAGGGATGGGATGCTCTGCTGCCTTAGCTTTACAGGCTGAGGGAGCTCAAAGCACAAGAGAGTCAATAACCTTCCCAATTTCGTGGCAGGACCTCTGTGACAGAGTGAGGAGTTTGGGCAGGGGCAGCCAAAATCCCCTCCCTCTGAGTGGTGCAGCTGGAGCCCTGTGGGGAGCTGGTGCATGTTCCCATATGGACTCCATTGTCTGCACTGCATATTAAAAACATGGCCACAAACTATTTTATTTTTTCCTAATGCAGTGTGCTGCACTGGTGTAACATGTAACAAAGTTATATTAGGAGGAATTTCTTACTGTCAAATGCAGCTAAACTGCAAATCTTGCAAGAATGCTTCTGTTTGCATTTAAGCCCAGCTCTTGCCCTCCTTGGAGGTGATGGAAATCCCTCCATTTATACAGTGGGTTCCTCACTATTCTTATATTTCCCTCTGTTTCTGCTGAAGACATCTCCTAAAGGCATAATTAAGCAAGTCAGGGTAAAGGGACCTAAGGGGAGTTTGAAGTACCAAGTTCAGCTTGCTTGTTGTAACTCTCACTTCCAGCACTTGTGTTCCTGGGTCACGTAGGCAGTTTAAAAACACTCCTTGCTCATTCTTATGCAAATCTGAATACTGATCCTCCAGCCAGACCTCAGGTATGTATACAGTGTGGCAGCTGGTACTTGCTCCCATTCCCAGAGGGGAAAAATATTGATTGTGTATTTTTTTGCTATTGGATTTTGTTTAACTGAGCTGTTTCCTTTGGTGCAGGCAAACTGTATTCAGCAATTAACCACATTTAATTAAATAAATAATTTTAAAGTTTCTGCTTTCACTGTGCTAGTTGGTAGGCTTAAATACATTTTTTTGTTGCCAATAGAGTTTTTGCAGCTGTTTAATAACACATAAATAATGCTACCTTTTTAAATAGAAGTTTGTTTTGAGTGTCAAGCTTGTGAATCATGCATCTTAATTCCAGTTTTAAAAAGGTATTATGAATAAGGAGAGGGCTGCCATATGGCCAATAATGGCAAATAATAATATATATAATACATAATGGCAAATAATACAGACAATTCGTAAAAAAATGAAGCAACTGCTTGTGACCAAGTATCTGGCAAATTAAATAAGTCCTAACTGGCCTTTCTTAACATCAGATAGCTGTTGCACAGTACGGGAACAGAATTATAACTTAGTCAGAAAAAATCTCTGAATTCTTTTTGAGGTATTACATGTGCTAGTTGTACAGGGTTACTTCTCAAAGGCAATTTCAACATTCATCTAGCATGCAGATATTTGCCAGACACACCTAAGTTGTCAGAATAGCTGCCTAACATACATGGTTTGCCTATTCCCCACTTGAAATACCGCATTTTGATTTCTACCCAACTTGCACAACAGTGGGCCTGTTTTTCCCTCTCGTTCCTGTTCTGACTTTTAGATTACTTGTTCCTGCTGGAAGTACTCTCTAACATTTAATTACAGCTGCCATTTTCTCTCTATACTTTGTACAGTCTATTGCTCTTATGCATAGACAAAGAATAGTATTGCTTTTCAGTTTATTTTTCTACACTTATTTTGTCTTATGTTTGCATAAGCTTACATGTTTTCAGGTATATAGAGCTTTAGGCATGCAGCTTTTTCAACAGGTCTTAGAGAAGAGAGAAAAACAGGAGGGGAGGGAGTGAAAGAACTGAGTTAAGTTCCATTTGTGTTAATAAAATAATGCAAGTAGTAAAAATACTTGCTTTTGTGTCAGTGGTGGCATGGTAAATAATTGCAATATCTTTGCTGAAGTGTGCAGTAAGAACTGGGTAAAACCAATGATGGCCAAGTTAGGAAACATAATAACATTTATTTATGTTGAACTGTGATTGAAGTAATGTGAACTCATTTACTGTATTACATGGTCATAAATTGTATCAGTTTATTGATGTCTTTAAAAAAAAAAGCTTAGTTGAACAGAACTTTCATAATGCATGGTTTCTCAAAGAAAAATGTGGTCAGGTTTTAGGTTTGTTTTATGGCCAATGTTTAGGTTTGCTATGTGAGACATAGCAGTTACAAGCTGGAAGACACATCATGGTGCGCCGTATGAGTTGCAAAACAATTGTAATTACAGGAATATTCCTCAATGCACATGGAAATGGGTGGTCCCTCCAGCAAGGAACAGCCAAGTCTATCCTATGATTTATTAGGAGTAAGCAACGCCAGAAGATGACTGGGTAGCTTGTATAATGCAGGAGGTTCCCATTGTGTCAGAAGGGAAGTGAAATACATGTCACACATGTTGAAATGTGGAATAGAGGCTCTGCAGGTACTGAGATCTCGTGGAGAGGAGCTGTAGCCTGCAGTCTGATGGATGTGTGTCTGTGGCTGGCTGGGCTCGTGCACAAATGCCCTCTGCATGTGTGTGCTCAGCTCCCTGGGCACCAGCCAGCTGCAGCTCAAAAGCATGTTTGTGAAGCCCAGCCCAAATCACTCAGCCTCTGCATATAGCGCAGTGTCACCTTAGCAAGGTCACAAGGGTTTTCACTTCAGTGCTGGCTGAAGGCCCATTAGATTGGTGTGCCAGCTCCTGTGTACTTTTTGTAGCTCATTTGTCCACATCCCATAAGAGCTTACGAGGATAAGCAGTAACACAGAGGTTAAGAAAAATGAGTAGAATGCTCTGCAGTTCTTTCGGGCAAAAATATATTTATTAAGCAAGCTTGTCTATTCCTTATAGAGTGGGGCAGTCATACACTTTTAAAGGCCACAGAATGGAACATTAAAGGCTTTTACTTAAAGGCAGGTTAGCACACAGGTAGAGTACTGCAATGCCAGCCTTGTCCTGTGTGGGGCTGGCAAGCACACCTGACCTGCAGGATGGCTTTACCTGCCCGCAGGCTGCTGGCTGCTCCTGCAGATGTCACTGTGCCTGACTGCTCCTCCCTGGTGGAACCCTGGGCACTGAGAATTTTGGGCTTCCTGTGCTGACAGGCACTGTACCCCAAGAAAACACTGCCTTGACCTGAAGCCTTGGAACAAGCTTCCAAAATTGAACTATAGAACTGCGATTGTGGGTGTGTAGTTCGAATAGAAGTGTGCAATATCACATAGTGGAAAACTTAGAGTTTAGGGTTTTAGAATATAGTAATATATAAGCAAAGCAAGATGGAAATTTTAGGGTGTAGGTCAGTCCTTTTTCATCTTCTTCTTCATGGGTTTGGGAGATATTTTGTAATTGGGTAGAAAATTCTGCATTGCGGGCCATGGGTGGTTGGTTATTGGGTTAAAAGCAAAATAATCTAGGTGTCATTTCTTAATTGGACAGTTTATCTTTAAAAGGCCTTGTAGAGACATAGAAACAGCTCCATTTTTACTTTGTTAGCTATAAGTGCTGTAGCACTCATGGCTTGTGAGACTGTAATGTAGATAAGAATTAATAAACATCTGAATCCGAACACGAAACGCCGTCTTGCGCATTTAATCCCGGCTCTGGCAAAAAGAAGGTAAAAGCAACACCTCCCCTTGGCTTTCTGTTGCAAGCATGAGTTTGGTGCAGCCACATGGAGAACTGGGCTGGTGGAGCACCTGGCTCAACCCCAGTCATTTCCCTGTTGCTGGCATTCAGCTGAGCAGCTTCCCAGTTCCAGCCCCTCTGCGCGGCCACGAGAGCAGTGGCACAGGCACGAGAGGAAAAGTGGATGTGTGCAGGGAGAATGGGGTGAAACTGCCTGGACAGCCATCCCTGCACACTACCCACCACTCCTGGAGTGTGCCTGTATGGCTCAACATCAAATTCCAGCCCTCCTGAGGCACGTCATAGCCCAGGTGCTGTGGGTTCTCTTTCTTGGTTCCAATCTGGCTTGCAATGGATCTGGGCACTGCTTTGCAAGAAATAGGAATAACTGGAATCAAAGCTGAAGTGCCACTACAGCTTATCCTGACAATATCTGCATGGTGGTTTTTTGTTTTGTGTTATTTTTCTCTTGTATAAATACTTAGTTTTATTAAACAGATGTGTTGGGGGGTTTCTTGCCTGGTGTTGCTTTTTCTGAAGTCGCGAAAGCTGTATTAGGCCCATCATAGGAACTGAACTTTGAGTAACATGGTATTGGGAGTGAAATCTTTTGTAGGGAAATGACCTTGGTATTTCCCAGATGTAGTAGCAGGAAAGGTTTGGGTTTTTTATCAGATCATCTTAAAAAAAATTATAAAGCAGAGTGTATCAGAGAATCAACTTTCAAGGCATGGTTTTGCAGAAGAGAGAAGACTCGCCAAGGGGAAGAAGCTCCACATTTTGCTGCTTTCATGCATCATCAGTGCCTTTTCTGAAAATCCTGTGCTTTGGCAAATACTGATTGGTAGAAGTTGAAGATGAGGAAGTATAAAATAATTTGATTTTATTTTGATGGATGATCTGTCAAAAGCAGGCACAGCCTTAATGACAAAATATGATCGTGGTATCTTAGTAGCTAGGAAATAAAGTTTATTCTCCATTGTAAGATAATATACTGCACATACTATGACAGGAATTTTAGGCACTGTGTATGGTTACTGTCACAATTATGCTTGGAATACTATTTAGTTCTTCAGTAGGAAGTATCCCTTGAGGTACAGAGGTGAAGCAAGACTAGAATTCACATAATTTTAAGTTACACATTTTTCTATAAATAGAGTGCCTATTAAAATGAAAAAATAGAGCACCTATTAAATCTGCCATGGATTTCAGAGGGAACTGAAGTGGGTCTTAGGTCTGCAATAGAAACTCAAAAAAATAATGAAATGTTATGCACGGAAGTGCCTGCACCATGTCCCAGATTCTTTGTCAGGTTTTGTAGTGTTCTTTTTCCACACAGATTTGAGTTCCTGCAGTGACGCTGGATCTACTGGTGTTCGTATTTATAATGTGTTTCAACCGAAAGATATGATTAGCCTTGTGTTCTGGATATTGGCTTGTCTCTGGGGGTGACCTTTTTCAGCTCTTATTATTTATGTCTTACCCACAAGCACAGAAGTTGCACAGTAACCAACCTCACTGACAAGAAGGTTGCCTTATGTCACTGTGGCATAGTGAAGGTGGCAAGAGACACACTTGAGTTCTGTCAAATTGTGTTTACAGCTTTTGAGTTATCAAGGTTCTTTTTGTTGCCATTGAGGTGTGGGAGCGCCAAGAGATGGAGGACTTGTGCCTACACCTGCATCAGTGGAGGGGAAATGGATTAGCAGCTGGCCACAGTAACTAAGGTACTGAAAAAACAGGGCCAGATGTTGACACACACCAACACCAGATTTCCATCACTTTTCATGGATTACACTCTGTTAGAGACATCTTTTACAAAGCAAAACTTGATGTCCAGTTTTGTACAGAGTCTGGTTTTGCTGCTCACTGAGGTGACTTTTTATCCTTACATCTGGATCAATGAATCAATGAATCACCCATAAATCATTTGGTGTTGCAGCCAGAAGCATGGATTCTCTTTCTTGTACATATAGCCCACAAGCACACTAAAATGGATTGAGGTCTGAAACAGTGACATATTCTCCACTCTCTAAGAACATCCTATTTTAATTAAGACTATTAGAAATCATGAAAGCCTGTTATAAAATCTGAAAACACTCTAGCTTCTATAGAATTTTTTAAACTTACACAGTACTGGTGATCACATACAGATGTGACTGCTCTGGTAGTGTAGTTGAAAAGGGCTATTTATAATCGAAGTAATATTTGCCTAAAATTTCAGATTGCCAAAAGGCCTCAAAAGAAAAATATGTATTTCTGAAATAGTGCCTGGGTTATAATATTGTAAACATAAAGACAAGAGCAACATTAAATACTGCCTTGAAAGTGTAAGATCATATGGCTTGGCATTGCATATCAGTTTATTGATTCCAGTCATCATCATCAGTTATAATAGTTACTATAATTTTAAAAGACAGCTGCTCTTGTTTGCATCTAACCAACTGTGCAACAGGACCACACCACAGAGCAAATTCCTTCTATGAGTGAGCAATCAGTTTATGCCAGTAAATGAGATTTTATTGTCCTTGTCTTACTTCTTGTGTGAACAATTCTCTTTTATCTCTACTGAACAGCAGACAAATGATGATGTGAAGTGCATTGGTAGGAGAAAAATAAATGTAAAGCAACCTATCTGGAGTGCTGTTGTATCTATAGAAGAACATAAACATATGACAAGTATGTGAAGTCTGTTTCAGTCATACCTGATGCCACTGGCAGAATTTTAGCAATTTGTTAAATCTCTCACCCAGATCTTGAGCTTTAGGCTGTATTCAACAGGGGAGCCAAGAGGCTTGCAGAACACTGACCCTCTCATCAACCCTTGAAAGCATTAATGAGCACAAAACTATGAAATATTCTCTCATTCAGATTTTCCAGTTCACAATGTGTTTCCTTTGCTGCAGTCAGTTTCCTAGTGATTTTTAAAGGCTCAGAAGCTGTGGCTATTTTAGCAAAGCTCATTCATAGGCCAGTTGTACCAGACATTCCAGTTGGTTTCTCTAGCCACAGAAACGTGGTAGACTAGGTGAAAATGTGGAAAAGTAATGATGGAAACAAGTCAAAGGAAGCTCTCCTTTGTGTTTGAAGATGCAGTGTGCTACCTGCTTGGCAGTGTGTAGCCTGTTACCTGATGTTAGCTTAATTAAACTCTGAAACCTCCTGTATCCCATTTTCCAATTCCCTGTACTTTTTGATTTTGCTAAGCCCTGACTAGTGGCACTTTGCAGAGTTCACTGCAATGTTTGTTTTCTCTTTGCCCACAGAGGATATAGGTCGTGTTCTCATGGCAGTTACATAACTTCTGTTGATCTGGGAGCACTGTCTGAGTGTCAAGGCCTTGCAGTGTCAAGGCTTTCCCTCCAAACCACTGCTGAGGTCAGTGAGCTGGGAATGGGGAGGTTGGGAGTGCTGGGACACCAGACACAAACTGATTGCAGGGATGTTCCATCGTACCACGTGGCGTGGTTAGCAACAAAAACTGAGGGAAAAGAGGAGGATGCAGAGCCACTTCCACTCATGGCATTTGTCATCCTAAACAATCATTACAGGCACCAAGGCCCTGCACTGGACATGTGCCTGGTGATGGGGAGTAGTGAGTAAATTCCATTTTTAGCCTTGCTTCCAGATGCAGTTTTTGCTTTTCTTACTTAACTGATTTTATCTCAACCCAGGTGCCATTTCA